>NW_016909586.1:389183-443231 GCF_001483705.2 Eufriesea mexicana
TTTCCTACCCCCCCCCCCCCCCCAAGGGCCAAGCAGAGTATACTAGAGCACAGTACAGCGCACTGATGCACCGCATTGCAGTGTATAGCACAAAAGTGGAGGATACCCTAACCTACCCTGTCCTAACTAAACACAACCGAACGTATCCTGACTTAGCATAAGGTGCCCAGACTAATATTGCTGGCCTCCCTAGAACGAAGCAGAACATATTGGAGGAGTGTAGAGCGCAGAAGAGCATCGAATATCGGTGTAGATCACAGTAGTCAATGCTATCCTATCCGAACCAGGTAGGTCAGTTTATGTTTAGCTATCTTTGAATTTTGTGCCTTACACTGCAATACGGCGGATCTCGGTATACTTGTAAGCTCTATTAAATTCTCCTTCGCTCTGGGGATGTTAACAACATTGGTGTAGGCACATAGGTTGTGTTAGGTACCCTTGGTCATGTTACGCTTTGTTCGGTTAGGTTAGGATGTCTCTGACCTTTGTGCTATACACTGCTTTTTGGTGGATTTTTGCGCTCTGCTGCGCTCTAGTGTATTCTGCTTGGCTCTCGGGAGGCCACCAATAGTGGTCTCGGCAGGTTAGTTTGATTTACGTTACGTTCGGTTATGTTAGGTTTGTCTGGGTTATGTTAGGATATCTTTGACTCTTCTGCTATTCATTGCCATTCTTTGGGCTTCTGCGCTCTACTCTCCTTTAATATGTACTGCTCCGCGATGCGGAGGCCAGCGACAGTGGTCTGGGCACGTTAGGTTTAGTTGGGATGCGCTTGGTTACGTTACGTTTGTCTGGGTTAGCTTTGGGTGGCTTCGACTTCCTAGCGTAGACTGTCATTCGGTTGATTCCTGTCCTCCACTCAGCTCTACTATACTCCACTCGACCCTGGGGAGTCCAGCAGTGGCGGTTGCTGCACGTTCGAATGAGGTACTTTACGTTTGCGTATGACATGACTGGTTAGGTTAGGTGAGGTTTCCTCCGACTACTGTGCTATACACTGCCGTTCGTCGGATTTCTGCACTCTACTGTAGTCGAACATGCTCAGCTTGCCTCTCGGAAAGAGAGAAATTGTGGTATATGCGCGCAATGTTGAGTTAAGCTACGTTTGGTTATGTTATGTTAGGTCAGGTTAGGGTAGTATAACTTTGTTTTAGTGCTATAAACTTCAATGCGGCTATATTCTGACTGGCACTGTGGTGCTGAGGAGCAATAGTTTAGGCACGTTAGGTTGAGATATGTTACTTTTGGTTAGGTTAGCGTAGGGTTTGTTTTGTCAGGATATCCCCTTCTTTCTTGCTATTCCACTGTAACACGGTCGACTTCTACGCTCCACTGTGCTCCAGCAGATTCTGCTTGGCTCTGCGGTCGCCAGCAATAGTGGTGTCGGCAGGTAATGTTTTGTTAGGTTATATATGGTTATGTTGCGTTTGGTTAGAGTAGGACACGATAAATCT
The DNA here is from genome assembly GCF_001483705.2 of Eufriesea mexicana. Lineage (NCBI taxonomy): Eukaryota > Metazoa > Arthropoda > Insecta > Hymenoptera > Apidae > Eufriesea > Eufriesea mexicana. The sequence continues at coordinate 390,638 of NW_016909586.1, forward strand.
TTCGTGCTATACACTGATGTCCAGAGCCTAACCATTCGTAACAGAACCAAACGTAACCGAACTCAACCTAACGAGACGCGACCGGAACTGCTGGCCTCCCCAGAGCCAAGCAGAGCACGTTAGTTGACAGTAGAACGCAGAAATACATAGAATCGCGGAGTACATCAGAAAAGTCAAAGCTACCCAAACCTAACAAAGGCGAACGGAACATAACCAAACGAAGCTTAGCACAACCTAACGCGCGGAGAACTCTGTTGCTCCCCCCCCCCAGTTTGGTTATACTATGTTTGGCTAGGTTTGGGCGGGACAGCATTGACTTTTGCGTTGTGCACTGATTTGCGGTGGATTCCTGCGACCTGCTCAGATCTAATATGCTCTGTTTTGCAGTGGGATGGCCAAAAGCAGTGACGGCGGGGTGTTAGGTAGAGTCTGGTTGCGCTTGGTTAGGTTAGCTTTGTTTGGGTTATGATGTGATATCTTTGACTTTTGCGCAGTACACTTAAATGCGGTCGACTTCTGCGCTTCACTGTGCTCTAGCATGTTCTGCATGGCCGTTGGGAGGCCAGTAATAGTGGTCTCGGCACAGTAGTTTGCGATAGGGTTCGTTTGGATATGTTATGTTCGCCTAGCTCATGACTGGATTGCTTCGAGTTTTCTACAATACACTGGGATTGTATGGACCCCTACGCTATACTCCCCGCTAATAAGCTCTGCTTGACCCTGTGGAGCCCCCCAATACTGTCGCGGCACGTTAGGCGAAGTCATAATGCATTCGGGTAGGTTAGCTTAAGATTGGTTAGGTTAGGATACCTCTTGTGATTGACTCTTGTGATCTGCACAGATTTTCTATGGACCTCCATGCTCTACTGCGCTCTATCATATTCTGCCTGTCTCTGGGGACTCTTGCAGTAGTGATTGTGGCACGTTAGGTTGAGTTATATTACGTTGGGTTAGGTTAGGTTAGGCCAGGTTAGGTTAGGGTATCATTGACTTCTGTGCGCTACACTGAAATGCGGCGGATTTCTGCGTCCTACTGTGCTCTAGTCTTTTCCGCCTGGCTCTATGGATGCCAGTAATAGTGGTCTCGGCACATAAGGTTAAGATAGCAGCATACGTTTTGTTAGGTAATGTTTGGTCGGGTTAGGAGAGGATACCTTTGACTTTTGTGCTTCGTACTTATGTGCGGCGTTTTTCTGCGCTCTACTGCGCTCTAGTATATTCTGGTTGGCTCTGTGGAAGTCAGCAATAGCGGTCTCGGCACGATACTCTGAGACATTCTGGGTTTAGTTAGGTTGGGTTAGGAGAGGTTGGGTAAGGATAACTTTGACTTTTGTAACTTTCGCAGCAATTCGGCGGCATTTTACGCTCTTCTGTACCCAAGTATATGCTGCTTCGCTCCGAAGAGGTCAGCAATAGTGGCTAGGAACGTTAGGTTGAGATAGGATACGCTTGGATGTGTTATGTTTGGTTATGTTATGCTAGGATAGCTTTGGCTTTTGAGCTATAGACTGCTGTTCGTTGGATTTCAGAGCGCTACTGTGATCTTACATGCTCTGCTTTGGGCTGTGGAGGACAGAAGGAGTGGCCGCGGCGCGTCGGGATAAGTTAGGTTGCGTTTGGTTACGTTACGTTTGTTTCGGTTAGGTTAGGATATATTTGACTTCTGCCATGTACACCCTCATGCGGTGGATTTCCGCTCTCTACTGCGCTCTAGCAGGTCGTGCTTGTCCCTGGGGAAGGCAGTGATAGTGGTCTTGGAATATTGTGTTGAAATAGGACACGTTCGGTTATGCAATATCAGCTTCGGTTAGGTTTGGATAGCTTCGACTTTCCTGCTATACACTGCAATTCTGTGGTTTTCTGCGCTCTACTCACCTCTGATATGCTTTGCTTGTCGCTGTAGAAGCCTGCAATACTAGTCACAGCACGATAGGTTGAAATATATTACGTATGGTTAGGTTAGGTAAGGATAGCAGCAGCTGCCGCTGCGCGGCCATGCATCAACGACGGGCAGCACAGCCCCGATCGTCCGGTGACGTCGGCTGCACGGCTACCTCATCGAAGCTCATCAGGCGGTCATCACGGACTGTCGGACCATTCGCCTCAACTAAACGGCATAAACGGCATCAGAAGCACCGTCTCCGCCCCGGTGGAGTAGTCCATAGTTACGGGCCTCCCCCACCCAAAGAGAACCTGACCTAACCTAACCTAACCTACCGTAGACTAACCCAACGTAACGGGCAGCGACCACTATTGCTGACTTCCAAAGAGCAAAGCAGAACACATTAGAACATAGTACAACGCAGAAGTACACCGAATAGCATTGCACAGCACAAAAGCTAAAGCTATCCTAACCAAACTTAGCCCGATCCGACCTAACCGAACGTAACCTCACTCAACGCAACGTGCAGTGGCCACTATTGCAAGCATTCCCAGAGCCGAGAGGAAAATGTTACAGCTCCGTAGAGCGCAGAAATCCACCTAATAGAAGTCTGTAGGACTAAAGTCACAGGTATCGCCTCCAAACCTAACCAATCGTAACATAACCAAACGTAACAAAACTGAACATAACGTGCTGTGAGCCCTATCGCTGCCCTGCCCAGAGCCAAGCAGAACACATTAGTGGGGAGTAGAGCGCAGAAATCCATAGAATCGCAGTGTATATCGGAGTTCTCTATGCTAACCGAACCTAACACAAACCAACTGGACGTAGCCAAACATAGTGTAACTCTACCTAACGTGCCGTGACCGCAATTGCTGCCTTTCGCAGAGCAAAGCAGGACGTACAAGAGCACAGTAGTTCGCAGAGATCCACCGAATAGGAGCGTACAGCACGAAAGTTGAAGCTATGATTACCAAACATTGTCTTTCCCAACCTAAGTCTACGTTACATGACTCAATACAACGTGCCGAGACCACAATTTCTGGCCATCCCCAGAGTCAAACAGCACATAATAGAGGGAAGTAGGGCGCAAAAATCCACAGAATAGGTGTGTACAGCACAAAAGTTAAAGCTATCATAACAAAACGCGGCCTAACCCAGCCTAACCGAGCGTAACCTGACCCGAAACAACTTTCCGAGACCACTATATCTGGCCTTCCCAGAGCCAAGCTAGAAATATGACAGCACTGCAGAGCGCAGACATCCGCCTAATAGGAGACTAAAGCACTAGGGTCAAAGCTATCCTCTCCTAACCTAACCAATCGCAACACGACCAAACAAAACCTAACCCCCACTAAACTGCCGCGGCCACGATTGCTGGCCTCCACAGAGCCAAGCGCAACACACTAGTGGATAGTAGGACGCAGAAATCCATAGAATCGCAGTGTATATCGGAAAAGACAGAATAACCCAAACCTAAGGAAAACGAACAGAACATAGCCAAACATAACTTAACTCAGACTAACGTGCAGAGACCGCTGTTGCTTCCCACGCCAGGGCCAACCAGTGCATACTAGAGCACTGTAGGGCGAAGAAATCGAACGAATGGCAGTGTACAGCACAAAAGTTAAAGCTACCACGACCAAAATCAGCCTGACCCAACCTAACCAAACGTAACCTTACTCACCATAACGTGCCGAGACCACTATTGCTGGCCTTGCCAGGGCCAAGCTGAAAATATTATAGCACTGCCTTGCGCAGGAATCCACCTTATAGCTGACTATAGAACCTAATAGGAGACTATAGCGCTAAAGTCAAAGCTACCCTATCATAACATAGCCAACCGTAACATATACTAACGTAACCTTACTTAACCTATCGCACCGCGACCACTATTGCTGGCCTCCGCAGAGACAAGCAGAACACATTAGTGGAGAGTAGAACGCAGAAATCCATAGAATCGCGCGGTATAACAAAAAAGTCAAAGCTACGCAAACCTAACCAAGACTAACAGGACGTATCCAAACATAGCCTAACTCAACCTAACGTGCCGAAGCCGTTATTGCTGGCCCCCGCAGAGCCAAGCGGAACAGACCGGTGGAACGTAGAGCGCAGAAATCCACTGAACAGCAGTGTACCGTAAAAAGGTTAAAGCTACCTTAAACAAACTTGGTTTAATCCAACATTACCGAGCTTAACATGACTCAACATAACGTGCCGAGACCACTATTGCTGACCTTCCCAGAGCCACGCTGTAACCGTTACAGTCCTGTAGGGCGCAAAAATCCACCTAATAAGAGACCATAGCGTTAAATTCAAAGCTACCCTCCTCTAACCTAATGAATCCTAACATATCCGAACATAACCTAACTGTACCTAACGTGCCGCGACGCCTATTGCTGGCCACCACAGTGCAAAGCAGAACACATTAGTGGACAGCAGAATGCAGCAGTCCGTATAATCGCAGTGTATGTCAAAAGGGTCAAAGCTTCCCGAAACTAAACCAAACCAACAGAATATAACCAAACATAAACTATATCAACCTTACGTGTCGAGACCGCTATTGCTGCCATCCCCAGAGCAAAGCAGGAAATACTGGAGCACAGTGGATCGCAGAAGTCCACCGGGTAGCAGTGTACAGCACAAAAGAAAGAGCTATCCTAACCAAGCTTGGCCTAAGCCGACCTAATCCAACGTAGCCGGAATAAACGTAACGTGCCGAGACCACTATTGCAGGCCTTCCCAGAAACAAGCAGAATGAATTAGTGGAGAGCAGACGCAGGAATCCATAGAATCGCAGTGTGTATCAGAAAAGTCAGAGCTACCCAAACCTAACCATGACCAACGGGCAATAAACGAACATACCATAACTCTTTCTAACATGGCGAGATAGTTAACGCTGAGGTCCCAAGGTGCAATCAGGACATACCAGAGCACAGTAGAGTGCAGAAATCCACCGAACAGCGGCGTACTGCACAATCGTTAAAGCAATCCTGACCATACTTAGGCAAGCCTAATCTAGCCGAACGTAACTTGGCTCAACGTAACGTGCCGAGACCAATATTGCTGACGTCCCTATAGCCCGGAAGAACACAATAGTCGAGACAAGAACGCAGATATGCATTGAATCGCAGTGCATATCAGAAAAGTCAAAGCTACCCAATTCTAACCCACACCTACAGAACGTAACCAACCATAGCCTAACATTATCTGAGCAGACGGGGCAGCTATTTCTGTCCTCTCCAGAGCCAAGCAGGTAATACTGGATCACATTAAATCGCAGAAAACCACAGTAGTGCAGCAAACTGCACGAATGTTAAAGCTGCCCTAACCAAACATAGCCTAAGCCAACCCAACCGAACGTAACCAGGCCAAACACACCGTGCCGGGTTCACTATATCTGGCGCTCCTAGAGCCAAGGTGAAACTATTAGAGCAACGAAGGGCGCAGGAATCCGCCTAATAGAGGGCTATAGCACTAAAGTCAAAGCTATCATCTCCTAGCGCAAGCAACCGTAATATAACAAAGCGTGACGTAGAAAAACCTAACGTGCAACGACCACTATTGCTGACCTCTCCAGAGCCAAGCAGAACAAATTAGTGGCAAGTAGAACGCAGAAATCCATATCATCGCAGTTTATATCAGGAAAGCCAAAGCTACACAAGCTTAACCCAGACCAACAGTACACAAACGAACATAGCATAGCTCTACCTAACGTGCCGAGAACGTTAGCGCTGCCCTCCCAAGATCCAAGGAGGACCTACTAGAGGACAGTAGAGCGCAGAAATCCACCGAACACCAGCGTACCACACAAAAGTTGAAACTATCCTGGCCAAACATAGCCTACCTCAACATAACCAAGCGTAACCTGACTCAACATTACGTGCCGTGAACACTATTGCTGGCATTCCCAGAGCCAAGCTAGAAATATTACAGCACTGCAGGGCGCCGACGTCCACCTAATAGGAGACTAAAGCACTAAGGTCAAAGCTATCCTCTCCTAACCTAACCAACCGCAACACGACCAAACAAAACCTATATCCCACTGAACTGCCGCGGCAACGATTGCTGACCTCCACAGAGCCAAGAAGAAAACGTTAGTGGAAAGTAGAACGCAGATAGCCATTGAATCGCAGTGTACATCAGGAAAGTCTAAGCTACCGAAACCAAACGCAAACCAAGAAGACATAAACGAACATAGCCTATCTCAACCTAACATGCCGAAACCGCTATTGCTGGCCCCCCCCCCCCAGGGCCGAGCAGGGTATACTAGAGAATAGTAGAGCACAGAGGTCCACCGAGGAGGTTTGTACAGCACAAAAGTTGAAGGTGCCCTAAACGAGCTTAGCCTAACGTAACATAACCGGAAGTAACCTGTCTCATCATAACGTGCCGAGACCACTATTGCTGTTCTTCCCAGAGCCAAGCTGGAAATATTAGAGCACTGTAGGGTGCAGAGATCCACATAATAGCGGACTATAGCATTAAAGTCAAAGCTATCCCCTCCTAACCTGACCAACGGTAACGCAACAGAACGAAACATAGCACAACCTAACCTGCCGCGACCACTGTTCCTGGCGTACCCATAGCCAAGCAGAACACACTAGAGGAGAGTAGAAAGCAGAAATCCATATTATCGCTGTGCATATCACAAAAGTAAAAGCTACACAAATCTAACCCAAACCAACAGAACATAGCCATACATAGACAAACTCAACCTAACGAGCTGAGTACGCTATTGCTGCACTCCACGGAGCCGAGCAGGCAATACTAGAGGAAAGTAGAGAGCCGGTATCCACCGAATAGCATTATACAGCAAAAGAGTTAAAGTCATCCTAAGCAAACATATCCAAACCCAACGTAACAGAACGTAACATGACTCAACATAACGTGCCGAGACCACTATTGCTGACATTCCGAGATCCAAGCTGAATATACTAGAGCACCGTAGGGCGCAGAAATCCACCGAACAGAAGGCCACAGCACTAAGGTCAAAGCTATTCTCTCCAAACCTAACCAATCGAGACAGAGCCAAACGTAACTTGACCCAATCTAATGTTCGGGGACAACTATTGCTTGCCTTCCCAGGGCCAAGCTGGAAATAATAGAGCGCTCTAGGGCGCAGAAATCGACCTAATGACAGACCATAACGCTAAAGTAATAGCTATCCTCTCCTAGCCAAGCTGGAAATAATAGAGCACTCTAGGGCGCAGAAATCGACCTAATGACAGACCATAACGCTAAAGTAATAGCTATCCTCTCCTAACCTAACCAATCGTATCATAACCAAGCGTCACCTAACACAGACAAACGTCCCGCGAACGTAAATGCTGTCCTCCCCAGAGCCAAGCAGAACATGTTAGTGGAGAATGGAACACAGGAACTCATAGAATCGCAGTGTATAACAGTAAAGTTAAAGAAATCCGTACATAACCCAAACGAACAGAGCATGACCAAACATAGCCTAACTCAACCTAACTTGCCTAAACAGCCATTGCTGCCCCCCGCCCCAATGCAAAGCAGGATAAACTAGGGAACACTAGAAGGCAGAAGTCCACCGAACAGCATTGTACAGCACAAACGTTAAAGCTACGCTGACTAATCTTACCCTAACCGAACCTATCCGGACGTAACCTCACTCAACATGAAGAGCAGGGACCACTATTGCTGGCCTTCCCAGAGAGAAGCTGAAGCCATTAGTGTAATGTAGGTCGCAGTGGTCCACCTAATAGTAGACTATATCTTTCAAGTCAAAGCTTTCCAAGCCTAGCCTAACCATTCGTATCATAAACAAACGTAACACACCTCGACCCGTCGTGCCGAGACCACCGTTGCTGACCTCCCCAGGGCCAAGCAGAAATTGTAAAGCACAGCAGGGCGCAGAAATCCACTGGATACCGGTGTATAGCAAGAAAGTCAAGCCTAACCTAACCGAACCTAACGTAACCTAATCAAACCAAACGTAACTTATGTTAACCTAACGTGCCGAGACCGCTATTGCTGGCCTACACTGATTCGAGTACAGCATAGCAGAGCAATGTGGAGCGTAGACATTCAACGAATAGCAGCGTATAGCACAAAAGTTAAAGCTGCACTAGCCGAACCTGTCCAAGCCAAACCTATCCAAGCATTACAAAGCCAGTCCTATCCTTACTCAACCTAACGTGCCTAGGCCACTACTGATGACCTGCCCAGAGCCAAGCAGAACATGCTGGAGTACAGTAGAGTGCAGGATTCCACCGAATAGCTGTATGCTGCACAGGAGTCAGAGCTACCCACCCCTCACCAAATCAATTGTAGCATAACCAAGTGTAACTCAACTGAACCTAACGTGACACGACCGCTATTACCGGTCTCCCCGGAGCCAACCAGGACGTATGTAGGGATCCATAGGAACGCCGTGTAAAGCAGAAGGGTGAAAGCTATCCAAACATAACCTGAACAAACATAACCAAACCAAACATCGTCTAACCCAAATTATCTTGTCGCGAAAACTATTTCTGGCCTCCCGGTAGTCGAGCAGGTTGTAGTACGCCAATGTGGAGCGAAGGTATTCACCGAATATCAGTGTATAGCACACATGTCAAGGCCATCCTAACCCAACTTATCCTACCCTGACCATACGAGGCGTAACCTAACACAAGCATACGTGCCACGGCCACAATTGCCGGCCGCCCCAGAGACAAACAGAAGCTAGTACAGCAATCCAGAGCGCAGAAATACGCCGAATAGCCGTGTATAGCACAAAAGATAAAGCTATCCTGTACTTACCTAACAAAACGTAACAAAACCGCACGCAGCCTAGTTAAACATAACGTCACAAAACTAACGCTGCTGACCTCCCCATGGTAGTGCAGAGCATATTGGAGCAATGTAGAGCGCAGAAATCCGCCGAACAGCGATGTATAGCACAAAAGTTAAAGCACCGCATCCCTAACCTAACCAATCGTAACATTACCAAACGCAGCCTAACATAATCTATCGCGCCACGGCCACCGTTGCTTGCCTCCTCAGAGTAGAGCAGGATATAGTAGAGCCAGGTAGAGCGCAGGAAGTCACCAAATAGAAATTTATAGCACAAAAGTCAAAGATACCCTAACCCAACCAGATCTAACCTAACCTAACCAGACCTATCCCAAACTAACCAAACGTAAAATATCCGAACCCAACGCGCCGAGAAGTCTATTGCTGGCCTTTCCGGCGCCAAGCAGAAAATATTAGAGAAGAGTAAAGCGCAGTAATACACCGCATTGCTGTGTATAGCACAAAGTGGAAGGTATCCTAACCGAGCCTGTCATTACCAAACTTAACCGAACGCAGCATAACTGAACATAATGTGCCGAGACTACTGTTGCTGGCCGCCCAGACTCAAGCAGAACATAGTAGAGGAAACAAGAGCGCAGCAATACATAGAATAGCAGTGAATAGCAGAAAAGTCAAACATATCCAAACATAAACCAAACTAACTAAACCTAGCCAAACGTAACCTAACACAACCGAGCGTGCAACGACAACAATTACTGGCCTCTCAGAGCCGAGCGGAGGCTAGTAGAGCAATGTACAGCGCAGAAATCCACCGAATAGCAGTGTACAGCACATAAGGCAAAGCTGTCCTACCCTAACCAAGCAAACATTAATATAGCCAAGCGTAATATATCTCAAACTATGGTGCCACCACCGCTATTGCTGGTCTCCCCAGAGACGGGCATAGTATAGTAGAGCAACGTAGAGGGCAGAAGTTTCACCGAATAACAGCGTATAGCACAAAGGTCAGAGCTTTCCAATCCTAATCAAACCACACGTAGCACAGCCAAAGGTAACATAGCTGAACCTAACGTGCCGAGACCATTATTGCTGTCCTTCCCGTAGAGAAGCCGAACATAATACAGCACAGTAGGGCGCAGATAGCCGCCGAATAGCACTGTGTAGTGCAAAAGTCACAGCTATGCTGTGATAACATTGCCAAGCGTAACGTAACCAAACGTAACATAGCCGAACGTAGCGTACCTCAACCTAACGTGCCGAGACCACTATTGCTGGCCTCCCCGGAGCGAAGCAGAAGAAGTTAGAGCACGGCAGGGCGCAGAAATCCACCGAAAATCAGTGTATAGCGCAAGAGTGAAGGCTATCTTCCTAACCGTAACTAAGGTAGCGTAACCGTACGCAACTTAAGATATCCTAATCTGCTGGGACACCTATTGCTGCCATGCACAGAGCCAAGAAGAATGCACTGGAGCAGAGCAGAGCGCAGGAGTCCACCGAACAGTAGTGCTAGCGCAAAGGTCTAAGCTATTCTACCAAAACCTAATAAATCGTAGCATAGCCAAGCGTAACGTAACTAAGCCTATCATGACGCGGCCACTACTGCTGCCCTCCCAATCCTATGTTAGGGCTGGATGGCTTCGACTTCCTTGACACACACTGCTATTCGGAGCATTGCTGCGTTCTATTGTGCGCTAGGATTTTCAGCTTGAATCAGGGGCAGCCAGCAGTTGTGGTACAGGCACCTTATGATGAAATAGGCTACATTAGGGTAGGATGGGTTAGGCCAGTTTATGTAAGGATATCTTAGACTTTTGTGCCAGACGCTGCAATGCGGTGGATTGGTGCGCTCTACTGTGCTCTAATATCCTCTGTTTGGCTCTGGCGAGGCCAGAAATGGTGGTCTCGGCACACCAGGTAGAGAGCGGTTACGTTTGTTTTTGTTAGGTTGTGTTACGTTCGTCTAAGATAGCATTGGCTATCCCGCTGGACACTGTTATTCGGCGAAATTCTGCGCTCCACCGTGCTGTACTATATTCTGCTTGGCCGTGGGAGGCCAGCAGTACTGGTCCCGACACGTTAGGCTGAGTTATGGTACGTTTGGTTAGTTTAGGGCAGGATAGCTACGAGTTTTCTGCTGCACACTGCTGTTCTGCGCATTTCTGCGCTCCACTAAGCTCTAACACTTTCTAATTCTCTCTGGCGATCCCAGCAAAAGCTGTCTCGGCGCGTTAGGTTGTGTTAGGCTACGTTTGGTTAGGTTAAGCTTCGTTACGTTCGGTTATGGCCGTTACGGCTTTTATACTGTACCATGTTATTCGTTGGATTTCTTCGCGCAATTGTGGTCTATTATGTGCCGCTTGGACCTGGCGAGGCCAGCAATACAGTTCGCGGCACGTTTTGTTGAGTTAGAGTACGTATGGTTATGTTACGTTAGTTTGGGTTAGGTTGGGATATCTTCGACTTTTCAGCTATACACTGCTATTCCATGGACTTGTGAGATCTACTGTCTTCTACTATGTCCTCTTCAGCTCCTGGAAGCCCAGCAGCAGTGATCGCGGCAAGTTAGGTAAAGTTATGTTAGGTTCGGGTACGTTAGGATTGGCTACGTTAGGAACGGATAGCTCTGACTTTTATGTAATACACTGCAATCTGGCGTATTTCTGCGCTCTACTGTGCTCCAGTATTATCCGCTTTGCTCTGGGGAGGCCTGCAATATTGATCTCGGCACGTTATGTTGGGTTATGCTACGTTTGCCAATGATACATTAGTATGGCTTGGGTTGGGATAGCACTGACTTTTCTGCTATACACAGCAATTATAGATTTCTGCGCCCTACTCTCTTCTAATGTTTTCTTCTCGGTTCTGTGGAGGCCAGCAATAGTGCTCGCGGCACGTTAGTTTGCGTTAGGCTTCGTTTGGTTTGCTTAGGTTAGTTCAGGTATGGTATGGATATCTTTGTCTTCATGCTATACATTGATACTCGGCGGATCTCTGCGCTCTACTGTGCTCTAATATTTTCTGATTGGCTCTGGGGAGGACAGCAATAGAGGTCTCTGCACGTTAGGCCGCGATATACTACGTTTGGTTAGGTCTGGTTAGGCAAAGTTAGGCTACGATAGGTTTGACTTTCGTGATGCACACTGCTATGCGGTGGGTTTCTGGGCTCTAGCGCGCTCTTGTATATTCTGCTTGGCCCTGGGTAGGCCAGAAATAGTGGTCGCGGCACCATATGATGAGATAGTCTACATTCGGTTAGGTTATGTTGGTTTGGGTTAGGTTTGTATGGCTTTGACTTACTGCAGTACACTGCGATTATGTGGAATCCTGCGTTGTACTCCACTCTAACTTGTTCTGCTCGGCTCTGGGGTGGACAGCAATAGTTGTCGCCGCGCGTTAGGTTGAGTTAGGTTACGCTCAGCTATCTTACGGTTTGTTACGTTAGGATATGATAGCCTTGACTTCTTTGCTACGCACTGCCCTTCGGTGCATTTCTACGCTCTACTGCGCTCTAACATCTTCTGGTTTGCTCTCGGGAGACCAGCAATTTTGGCCTCGGGATGTTAGTTTGAGTTATGCTACGTTTGGCCAGGTTACGTTGGTATGGGTTGGGTGTGGAAAGATTTTGACTTTTCTGCTATATACTGCGATTCTATGGATCTCTGTGCTCTAATCTCCGCAAATGTAACGGCCAGGTTACGTTGGTATGGGTTGGGTGTGGAAAGCTTTTGACTTTTCTGCTATATACTGCGATTCTATGGATCTCTGTGCTCTAATCTCCGCAAATGTACCCTGCTCGGCAGTGTGGAGACCAGTAACATTGGTCGCGGCCCGATAGATTGTGTTAGGTCACGTTAGGTTATGATACGATTGGTCAAGTTGGGGCAGGATAGCTTAGACTTTTGTGTTGTACACTGCTTTTCGGTGGATTTCTGCGCTCTACCGTGATCTAACACTCTCTGCATTGCTCTGCGGAAGCCAGAAATAGTTGTCTTGGCGCGATAGGCTCTGTTATGCAACGATTGGTTATGGTACGTTTGGTTAGATCAGGATAGGATAAATTTGTCTTTTACGGTGTACACTGTTATTCGGTGGATATCTGCCCTTATCATTGCGGTATTATACTCTACTGGACTCTGGGGAAGCGTGCAATGGCGGTCGAGGCACGATAGGTTGGGTAGGTTAGGTTAGGCTGGGTTTGAATGTTATGGCTTTGGCTTTTGTGCTGGACACTGCTTTTCGGTGAATTTCCGCGCTCTGCTATGCTCTATTACGTTCTGCTTGTCACTGGGGAAGCCAGCAATAGTGGTCGAGCTACGTTAGGTTGAGTTATGCTGGGTCTGGATATTTTACGATTGGTTCGGTTGGTAGATCACAGATAAGATTTGTGCGCCATAACCCTGTATTGGGTGGATTCTTAAGCTCTGCATTGCTCTAGTATGCTGTGCTCGGCTCTGTGGAGGCCAGCCATGGTATTCTCGGCACGTTACATTTAGTTATGCTACGTCATGTTGGGTTTGGTTGGCACAGGTTACGTTGAGATATCTTTGACTTTTGTGTTATACACTGCCATTCGGTGAATTTCTGCGCTCTACTGCGCCCTAGTATGTTCTGCTTGGCTCTGGGGAGGTCAGAAATAGAGGTCTCGTCTCGTTAGGTTTATCTATTCTACGTTTCCTTAGGTTATGTTGTGTCTGGTTTGATCAGGATGTCTTTGACTTCTGCGCTATACATTTCTATTTGGAGGCTTCCTACGCGCTGCTATTCTCCACTATACTCTCCTCTACTCTGGAGAGGCCAGCAATAGGGGCCTCGGCACACAAGGCTGGGTTAGGTTACGATTGGCTTGGCACGGTTAGCATTGGTTTGGCTAGGATAGCTATGACTTTCATGCTGTATACTGCTATTCGGCCCGTACCCGTAGACTGTATTGCTCTACAAGCATCTGCTTGTCCCTGGGTATGTCAGCAGCAGCGGACGTGGCACGTTTTGTTGGGTTAGGTAACGTTTGGTAAGGTTAGATTAGGCTATGTTTGGTTGCAATTGCTCTGACTTTCGTGCTACACACTGCTATTCGGCCGATTTCTGCGCTCTACTGTGCTCTAATATGCTCTGCTTGGCGCTGTGGATGCCAGCAATGGTGGCCTCGCCACGTTAGGTTTAGTTAGTCTACGTTCAGCTAGGTTAGGTTGGGGCAGGTTTGGCTTGGTTAGAATTGACTTTTGTGCCATGTACTGCCATTCGGTCGATATCTGCGCTCTGCGTTGCTCTACTAACATCCGCTTGTCTTTGGGGAGGCTAGTAATAATGGTCGTGACACATATGGTTATGTTAGGCTACGTTTGGTTAGGTAAGGCTTGGTTAGGTGTGGATAGGGTAGCTTTGACTTCTGCCTTATACACAGCTGTTCGGTGGTTACCTGTACGTTACTGTGCTCTGATATTCGCTGCTTGGCGCTGTGGATTCCAGCTATGGCGGTCCCCGCACGCTGGGTTCAATTAGCCTACGTTTGGCTTGGATAGGTTAGGTCAGGTTTGGTCAGGCTTACTTTGACTTTTGGTGTACACAGCAATTCGTTCGATACCTCCTCCCTGTAATGCTCTACTAGCCTCTGCTCGACTCTCGAGAGGCCAGCAGTAGCGACCGCGGCACGTTAGTTTGTGCTAGAGAACGTTCGGTTAGGTTAGGTTACGTTGCGTTACTTCAGGATAGCTTCGACTTTCTTGTTACAAACTGCTATTAGGTGGAATCGAACGCTCTACTGTGCTCTACTATACTATGCTCGAATCTTGAGATCCCAGCAATTGTGTCCGCAGCACGTTACTTTGAGTTATGTTTCGTTCGGGTATGTTACGATTTGTTACGTTAGGAAGGGATTGCTTTAACTTTAGCGCTATAAACCGCTATTCGGTGGATCCCTGCGCTCTACATTGCTCTACTATACTCTGCCCGACTCCGGGGCGACCAGCAATTTCTGTCGTGGCACGACAGGAGGAGATGCGTTACATTCGGTTTTGTCACGTTTGGCTACGTTAGGGAAGGATATCTTTGACATTTGTGCTGCACACTGCTATGCGGTGGACTCCTGCGCTCTACTGTGATACAATTTCTCCTGCTTTTCCCTGGGAATTCCAGAAACAGTGGTGGTGGCGCATTAGGCTGTGCTATGCTACGTTTGGCTGGGTTTGGCTTGTCTCGGTTAGGTTAGCATATCTTTGACTTTCGTGCTATACAATGCCATTCTATGGACCTCTGCACTCTACTTCCCCAAATATGCTCCGCTTAGCGGTGGTGAGTCCAGCAATAGTCAACTAGGCGCGTTAGGTTGCGATTGTTTACGTTTGGTTAATTTAGGTTAGGCTAGGTTAAGTTACGATATCTTTGATTTCCGAGCTGTACATTGCCATTTGGTGGCTTTCTGCGCTCTAATGTGCTCAACTCTGCTCTGCGTAACTCTGGGCGGGGGAGAGGGGGGGGGGGTTATTATGCTACGTTTGGTAACGCTACGATTAGCTATGTTAGGATAGTTTCGCTGTGTCTTATATGCTATACACCGCTATTCGATGTATTCCTACGCTCTACATCGCTCTACTATACTCTGCAGGACTCTCGGGAGTCCAGCAATATTGGTCGCGGCACGTCACGTTTTGTTAGTTTGCGTTTGGCTAGGCCACGTTACGTTGCGTTAGGTTAGGATGTCTCCGACTTTTGTGCCATACACTGCTATTATGTGGACTCCTGCGCTCTTCTTTGCGCCATCACACATTGCTTGTCTCTGTGAACACCAGGAATATTGCTCTCGCTGGTTAGGTTGAGTCATGTTACGTTTGGAAATGTTAGTTTTGGTCAGGTTTGGATATAACTGCTTTGACTTTTGTGATATACACTGCTATTCGGAATATTTCGGCGTTCGATGTTGCTTTGCTATACCCTGCATAACTCCCGTGATGCCAGCAATGGTGGTCGTGGTACGTCAGGTTGGGCCTGGTTACGTCTGCTTATGTTACGTTTGCTTAGGTTGGGAAAGGGTAGCTTCGACTTTTGTGCAGTGAACAGCTATTCCCTGTATTTCTGCGCTTTACTGTGGTCTAATGTGCTCTCCTATGGATGCCAGCAATGTAGGTCTCGTAACCTTACGTTTAGTTTGGCTACGTTCGGTTGGGTTAGGTTACGACAGGTTAGGTTAGGATATCCTTGACTTTTGTGGTTCGCACTTCTGATTTCTGCACTCTAGTGTGCTCTAGTATTTTCTGCTTTGGTCTGTGGAAGTCGGCAATAGGGGACTGCGCACGTTATGTTGCGTTAGGTTACGTTTGGTTTTGTTATGATTAGTTAAGTTAGGCTAGGATAACTTTGACCTATGTGCTGTACACTGCTATTCGGTGGATTTCGGCGTTCTACTGCGACCTAATGTTCCCTGCTTTGCTCCGTGAATTCCAGAAATTGCGGACGCGGCGCGTTAGGCTTAGCTATGTTACGTTTGGTTAGGTTAGGTCTGTTTGAATTATGTTAGGATATCTTTGATTTTCGTGCTGTACACTGCCATCCTATGGATCCCTGCTTTCTACTCCCCTATAATTTGCCCTGCTTGGCGATGGGGAGGCCTGCTGTAGTGTGCTAGACACGTCAGTTTGGGATCGGTTACGTTTGGTTAGGTTACGATAGAACACGTTTCGTTAGCATATCTTCCACTTTTCTGCTTTACACTGCAGCGCGGCGGATTGCTGCGCTCCACTGTGAGCTGGTATATTCGGCTTAGCTCTGGGGAGGCCAGCAACAGTGGCAGCGTCACGTTACTTTGTGTTATGCTACGCTTGATCTGGTTACGTTTGGTTATGTTAGGATAGGATAACTTCGTCTTTTGAGCTATGCACTGCTGTTCGGTGTATCAATGCGCTCTACTCTGCTCTAATATGCCCTGCTTGGCGTTGGGTTGGCCGGCGACGGTGGGATTGGCACGCTAGGTTGAGTTAGGCTACCTTTGGGTTGGCTTCGTTTGGTAAGGATAGAATAAAATAGCTTTGTGTTTTGATCTGTACACTGCTATTCGGTGGAATTCTGCGCTGTAATCTGCTCTTATACGTTCTGCTTGGCGCTGGGGATGCCAGCGATAGTTGTCTCGGCGGTTTAGTATGGGTTAGAGTGCGTTTGGCTATGTTAGGTTATGTCCGGTTAGGTTAGGATATATTTGACTCTTGTGCTTCACAGTTCAGAGCGGCGGCTTTCTGCGCTCTACTGTGCTCTAGATTATTCTGCTTGGCTCAGGGAGTACCGGCAATAGTGGTATCGGCGCGTTTCGATGGGATAGGCTGCGTTCGGTTATACTACGTCTGGATAAGTTAGGATAGGGTATCTTTTTTCCTTTTGGGCATTTCATTTCTGTTTGGTGCATATCTGCTCCCTTGGTTGCTCTACTATTCCCTAGTCGTCACTGTAGTGGTCAGCAATGTCGATCGCGTTACGATAGGTTGGGGTTGTTTACGTTTAGCTAGGTTAGTTTGGGTTACGTTTCGTCAGGATTGCTGTGACTTTTGTGCAATACGCTTCAATTCTATGCACTCCTGCTCTCTTCTGTGCGATATCACAATATGCTTGTCTACGTGGACGCCCGGAATAGTGCTCTCGGCAAGTTAGGCTCAGTTATATTTCGTTTGGTTAGGCTAAGTTCGGTTATGTTTGATTGGACAGATTTGGCTTTTGTAATATACACTGCTGTTTGGATAATTTCAGCGTTCTACATTGTTCTGCTATACTCAACTTAGCTTCCGCGAGGCCAGGTATAGCGGTCGTGCCACGTAAGTTTGGGTCACATTACGTCCTCTTATATTACGTTTGGTTAGGTTTGGGCAGGATGCATTTGACTTTTGTACTACACACCGCTAGTTGGTGGATTTCTGCGCTTTACCGATGTCTTATCTGCTGTGCTTGGCGCTGTATGGGCCACAAATGGTGGTCTCACCAAGTTAGGTTGAGTTAGTCTGCGTTTGGCTAGGCTTCGTTTGGTTAGGTTAGGATCAGATAACTATGGCTTTCGCGCTATACACTGCTATTCGGCGGATTTCTGCGCTCTTCATTGCTCTACTATACCCTGCTTGGACCTGCGGAGACCAGCAACACTGACCGCGGCTCGCTATGTTGAATTAGGCTTCGTTTGGTCATGCCATATTTACTTCTAGTTACTTACTAGTTAGATTCGTATGGTTTTGACTTTTGTGCTATACACCGCTATTAGGTCGATACCTGCGCTATGCGTTGGTCTACTAGCATCAGCGTGCCTCTGATCAGGCCAGCAATACTTGTCTCGTCACGTTAGGTTGAGCTAGGCTGCGATTTGTTATGTTAGGATATGATAGCTTTGACTTCACTGCTATGCACTGCTATTTGGCGGATTTGTGCACTTTACTGTGCTCTAGTATGTTATGCTCTGCTCTGGGAGCTCAGTAGCAGTGGTCTAGGCACGTTAGGATGGGTTAGGTTACGGCTGGCTATGTTGCGCTTGGTTAGATAGGGCAAGGTTAGCTTTGACTTCTGCGCTGTTCACTGCTATTCGGTGGATATCCGCGCTGTACTGTAATCCAATTCTCTCTGCTTTGCACCGGGTAGGCCCGAAATTGTTTCCGCTGCGCGTTAGATTGAGTTATGTTACGTTAGGTTATGTTACGTTTGGTTAGGTTAGGATAAGGTATATTGGACTTTTGGGCTATACTCTGCTATTTGGTGGATTTCTGCCCTCTTCGTTGCTCTATTGTACCCTACTCTACTCCGGGTCGACCAGCAATGGCGGTCGTGGCACGGTAGGCTGTGTTATGTTACGTTTGGTTGGGTTAGGTTCGGTTAGGTTTGGGCAGGGTGGCATTGACTTATGTGCTATATACAGCTACTCGGTGAATTTCTGAGCTCTACAGTGCCCTAACCAGTCCTGCTTGCCTCTGGGGAGGCCACAAATTGAGGTCTCGCCTCGTTAGGTTTATTGCTTCTACGTTTTGTTAAGTTAGGTTATGTCTGATTAGGTTAGGATACTTTTGACTTTTGTGCTCTACATTGCTGTTTGACTGCTTTCTGCCCTCTACTTGTCTCTATTATACTCTGCTGGAATCGGGGGGCGGGGGGGGGGCTAGAAGTAGTAGCCATTGCACGGTAGGTATTGTTATGCTACGTTTTGTTATTTTACAATTGGTTGGGTTAGGCGACCTTTGCATAGACTTTTGAGCCAAACGTCGCTATTTGGTGGATTTCTACGATCTCCATTGCTCTACTGCACTCTGTTAGACTCTTTGGATGCCAGTAATAGTGGTCTCGCCACGTTAGGCTGAGTTAAGCAAAGTTCGATTGGGTTACGTTTGTTCTGGTTAGGTTTGTATAGCTTTGACTTTCGTGGTATAAGTTGATGTTTGGTGGATGTTTGCACTCTACTGTGCTCTAATATGCTCTGCTTGGGGCTGGAGTGGCCACAAATGGTGGTCCCGGGACACTGGTTTGAGTTAGGCTGCGTTTGGTTAGGTTAGGTTTGCTTAGGTTAGGAAAGGTTTGCTTTGACTCTTGTGCTATGCACTGCTATTCGGTAGATTTCTGCGCTCTACGGTGCTCTAATATGCTCCGCATTGCGCTCAGGATGCCAGAAATGGTGTTATCTGCACATTATTTTGAGTTAGGCAACGTTCGGTTGTGTTATGTTAGTTCGGGATATGTTTGTATAGCTTTGACTTTCGTGGCCTATACCGTTGTATGGTGTACTATTGAGATCTACTGTGCTCTAGTATGCTCTTCTTGGCACTGGGAAGGGCGGCAATTGAGGCTTTGGCACGTCAGGCTGAGTTAGGTTGCGCTTTGTTATGTTACGTTTGGTTAGGTTAGGAAGGTAGCTTAGACTTTGAGCTATACACTGCCCTTCGGTGGATTCCTGCGCTCTACATTGCTCCTCTGTACTGTGCGCGACTATCTGGAGACCAGCAATAGCGTTCGCGGCACGTTAGGTTTAGTTATAATACGTTCGTCTACGATAGGTTACGTTGCGTTAGGCTAGGGTAATTTCGACTTCTGTGCTACACACTGCTATTCTATGGACATCTGCGCTTTAGTGTGCGCTATCGGACTCCGCTTGTGCCTGGAGGCGCCACGTGTAGCGGTCGCGGCATGTTGGGTTGTGTTATGCTGCGTCTGGTTAGGCATGGTTTGGTTAGGTATGCTAGGGATAGAATTGACTTTTGCGCTATACACAGATCTTCGATGGATTTCTACGCTCTACTCTTCGCTAATATGTTCTGCTTCGCTCTGGGGATGCCAGTAATATGGGTCTCTGCACGATATATTGACATAGGCAATATTTGGTTAGTTTAGGATAGTCCATGTAAGGATTGTGTAGCTTTGACTTTTGTGCTCTAAACTGCAATGCGGATGGTTCTAGCCTTCCACTGCACTCTATTATAACGTGGTTGCATATGGGTGGCAAAAAATTGTGTTCTCGACTCGTTAAGTCGTATTAAGTTACGATTGGCCATGTTACAATTGGCCAGGTGGGGATAAAGTAGCTTTGACTTTATGCTAGGCACGGCTCTGCAGTGCTATAGTATGTTCTGCTTGGCTCTGGGGTGGCCAGCAGTAGAGTCCTTGGCACGTTAGGTCGAGTTCGGCTACGTTTGGTTATGTTACGTTTGGTTAGGTTAGGATAGGGTAGCTTCGACTTTTTCGCTGTACACTGCTATGCTATGGACTTCTGCGCTCTACTCTCATCTAATATGTGCTTCTTAGCTCGGGGGGGGGGCAGCAATAGACGTCTCGTCACGTTAGATTGGGTTAGGCTACGCTTGGTTACGTTACGTTCGGTAGGTTAAAATATGATGGCTTTGACTTTTGTGCTACACACTGCTATTCCGTGGATTCCTTCGCTCTACTGGCCTACGGTATGTTCTGCTTGGCTCGGTGTAGGCTTTCAGCAGTGGTATCCGCGTGTTATATTTTGCTAGGCTACGTTTGGTTAGTTTAGGTAAGTTCTGGTAAGGTATGGATATCTTTGACTATTGCGCTATACAATGCAACGCGGCGAATTTCAGCGCTCTACTGTCGTTTAGGATATTCTGTTTGGCTCTGGGGAGGGCAACAATGGACGTCACGTCCCGTTAGCTCGAGCTATTTTACGTTCGGTTAGGAGAGGTTACGCTAATTTAGGTTAGGACAGCATTGACTTTCGTACTATACACAGCTGCTCGGTTGGTTCCTGCTCTCTACTGTGCTCTACCACTTTCTGCTTGTCCCTGGAGAGGCCAGCAACAGTGGTTGCCACACGAAATGTGGAGTTGGTCAACGTTCAGTTAGGTTACCTTTGGTTGAGTAAGGTTCGGATCGCTTTTACTTTTTCGTTATGGACTGCGATTATATGAATGTCGGTGCTCCCCTCTCCTCTAATCTGCGCTGCTCTGCACTGAGGATGCCAACAATAGGGGTTTCGGCACGTTGGTTTTAGCCATGTTACGTTCGGTTACGTTACGTTTGGTTAGGTTATGGTAGTACAGCTTCGACTTTCGTACTGTACACTGTTGTTCGGTGGATTTCTGCGCTCTACTGTGCTCTACTATATTCTGCCCTGCGCTGGGGCGGCGAGCAACAGTGCTCGTGGCACGTCAGGTTGAGTTGGGTTGCGTTCGGTTCGGTTAGGTTAGGTTATATTTGGTAAGGATACCTTCGACCTTCGTGTTATACACTGTCATAAGGTGGATTCCTGAGATGTACTGTGCTCTACTACATTCTGCTTAGCACAGGGGAAGCCAACAGCAGTTTTCGCGGCACGTTACGTTGAGCTATTCTACGTTCGGTTAGGTTAGGGTAGGACACGTTAGGTTAGGACATCTTCGACTTTTGTGCTATACACAGCTACTCGCTAGATTTCTGCGCTCTACAATGCTCTACTATACTTCGCTCGACTCTGTGGTAGCGAGCAATAGCGACCGAAGCACGGTATGTTGAGTTACGTTATGATTGGTTATGTCAGGTTAGGCTCTGCTCGTTTACAGTAGCTTTGAATTTGGTGCTATACAATGTCACTAGGCGGATTCCTTCGATCTATTGTGTTCTACGACAGTGGGCTTGGCTTTGGGTACGCCTGCAGCAGTGGTGGCGGCATGTTATGCTGAGTCATGCTACTTTCCGTTAGGTTAGGTTAGATCAGGTTAGGTTATCATACCTCCGTCTTATGTGCTGTACACTGTCATACGCGCATTTCTGCGCTCTACTGTGTTCTAATATTTTCTGCATGGACCAAGCGAGGCCAGCAATAGCCGCCTCGGCACGTCGCGTTACGTTTCGTTAGGTTAGGTTAGGAAGGGTCGGTGATCGTTTCTTCGGCTTTTGCGCTATACACTGCTATTCGTCCGATCTCTGCGTTCTACATTGCTCTACTATACTCTGCCCGACTCTGCGGAGGCGAACAACTGTGGTCGTGGCACATCACTTTGTGTTAGGTTACGTTCGGTTAGGTTTGGTTAGGCTATGCTTGGTAAGGGTACCTTTGACTTTTGTGCTATACACCGCAATCCGGCGGATTCCTGCGCTCTACTGTGATCTAGTACATTCTGCTTGGTTCTGGCGATTTGAGAAATAGTGACCTTGGGCGTTATGCTGAGTTAGGCTGCGTTCCGCTACTTCACGTTTGACTAGGTTAGGATAGGGTAGCCATGGCTGTCGCGCTATGGGTGCGATTCGATTAATTTCTGCGCTCTGCGTTGCTCTTATATGCTATGCCGGTCTCTGGGGAGGACAGATATATTGGTCTCGGCACGCTATGTTTTTTTTAGGTTACGTTTGGCTCCGTTAAGACAAGGTTGCTTTGTCTCTTGTGTTATGCACTGCTTTCCGGTAGAGTCCTGCGCTCTGCTGTGCTCCGACATGTTCTGCTTAGCTCTGTGGGCGCCAGAAACTGTGTTCTCGCCACGTTAGTCTGAATTATGTTATGTTTGGTTACGTTACGTTTGGTTATGTTGTTACAGGGTAGCTTTGACTTCTATGCTGCACACTGCTATTTAGTGGATTTCTACCATCTACTGTGCTCTAGCATGCTCTGCCCGGCTCTGGGAAAGCCAGCCATGATGGTATCGGCACGCTGGGTTGAGATATACTACGTTCGGTTAGCCTAGGTTAATCCAGTTGTGGCTTGGATGCTTCGGCTTGTTGTGCTTTACACTGAAACGCGGCGGTTTACTGCGCTCTGTTATTCTCTAGTATATGCTGCTTGGCTCTGCGCAGGTCAGCGATAGTGGTCTCGCCGCGTAAGGTTGAATACGGATACGCTTGGTAACGATACGTTTTGTTAGGCTAGGACAGAATGCCTTCGACTTTTGTGGCATACACTGCAATTCTATGGATTTCTGCGTTATACTCTCCTCTAATGCGCTCTGCATGTCTCTATGGATTCCAGCAATAGGCGTCTCTTCGCGTTAGGTTGAGTTACGTCACGGTTAGTTACGTTACGTGTGCTTGGGTCAGGACAGAACGTCTCTGACTTTTGTGATATACACTGCGATTCGACGGCTTTCTGCAATCTACTGTGCACTAGTATGTTCTGCTTGGCCCTGGGGAAGCCAGAAGTTGTGATCTCGGCACTTCGCTTTGGGTTGGGGTACGATTGGATGCCTTAAGTAAAATCAGGTAGGCTTGGACATATTTGAGTTTTGTGCTATACACTGCAATGCCGAGGATTTGTGCGCGCTACTGTACTCTAGTATGTTGTGCTTGGCTCTGGGAAGGCCAGCAATAGTGGTCTCGGAGCATCAGGTTGAGCTATGGTACGTTTGCTTAGGTTAGGTTTGGACAGGTTGGGTTAGGTTATCCTCGACATTTGTGCCATTCACTGAAATGCGATGCATTTCTGCTGGCCGCTGTTCTCTAATACATTCTGTTTGTCTCTGTGTAGGCCTGACATTGCTGTCTCGTCATGTTAGGTTGAGTTAGGTTTCGTCCGAATGTGTTACGTTTGACTAGATTCGGAAAGGTTAGTTTAGGCTTTTGTGCTATAAACTGGTATACGCGGATTTCTGCGCACCCCTGTGTTCTAATATTTTCTGCTGCGATCTGTGGAGCTCAGCAATAGCGGTCTTGTCACGTTATGTTGGGTTGGGCTAGGATTGGATAGGTTAGATTGTGTAAGGTAAGGTATGGGCATCTTCGACTTTTTTGCTACACACTGAAATGAGGGGGACTTCTGCGCCCTGCTTTGCTCTAGCATATTCTGCTCGGCTCTGCGGAGGCCAGGAATATAGTCTCAGCGCGTTAGGTTGGGTGGTGCTGCTTTCGGCTATGTTACGCTTCGTGAGGTTATGGGAGGGTATTTTGGTCTTTTGTGCTATACACTGCTATACGCGGATTGCTGCGATTTACTCTGCTGTATTATTTTCTGCCTCGCTCTGGGGAGGACAGCAACAGTGTTCTCGGAAAGTTAGGTTGCGCTGTGTTACGTTCCGTTAGGTTAGGACAGGCCAGGTCAGGTCAGGATATCTTCGACTTTTGTGCTATTCACTGCTTTGCCGCGGATTTCTGAGCTCTACACTTCTCTAGCATATCCTGCTTGGCTTTGTGGATGACAGCAACAGTGTTCTCGTCACGACGGTTTGAATTCCGTTACGTCTCTTTGTGTTACGATTGGTTAGGTTTAGATAGGTTAGATTTGACTTTTGTGCTATACACTGCTATTCAGTGGACTCCTGCGCTCTACATTGCTCTAATATGTACTGCTTGTCTCCGGGGAGGCCAGCAATTGTGATCGCGGCACGTTAGATTATGTTATGTTACGTTTGGTTCTTTACAATTGGTTTGGTTAAGACAGGGTATCCCTCACTTTTGTGCTATGCGCCGCTATTCATTTTATATCTGCGCTCTACTCTCCTGTAATGCGTTCAGCATGGACCTGGTGAGGGTAGCAATAGGCGTCACGTCACGTTCGTTTGAGCTATGTTACGTATGGTTAAGTTACGTTTGGCTAGGTTAGTATAGGCTACTTTGGCTCTTGTGCTATAGAATGCTTTCCATGCAATCCTGCGCCCTTATGTGCTCCAATATGATCTGCTCGGATATGGTGTGTCCAGTAATAGCGGCCTCAGCACGCTAGGTTGTGATATGTTACGTCTCGTTATGTTAGGTTAGGAAGGTTCGGTTAGGATTTCTTTGACGTTTGTGCATTACGCTGCTATTTGTAGGATATCTGGGCTCTACATTGCTCGAGTATAAACACCTCGGCCCTGGCGAGGCGAGCAATAGTGGTCCTGGCACGTCAGGTTGAGTTAGGTTACGTTCGGTTATGTTATGGGAGGCTAACTTTGGTAAGGATACCTTTGACTTTTGTACTTTACACTGTTGCTCCGTGGGTTTCTGCGATCTACACTGCTCTACTGTATTCTGCTTGGCTCCGGGGAGGCCAGGAGCAGATATGGCGGCACGTCATGTCGCGTTATACGGCGTCCTATTTGGTTATATTAGGCCAGGATTGGTCAGGCTACCTACGGCTTTTGTGATATAAACTGCTATTCGGTGGATTTCTGTGTTCTACATTGCCTTGCCGTCTTCTGCTGGGTTCGGGGGATGCCAACGGCTGTGGTTGCGGCTTTATGTTCACTAATGCAACGTTCGGTTTGGCTAGGTTAGGCCAGCTTACGTTAGGGTATCCTGGACTTTTGAATCATACACTGCTATTCGGTGGATTTCTGCGCCCCAATGTGTTCTAATATGCTCAGCTTGTCACTGGGGTGGCCAGTGATAGCGGTTTCGGCATGTCTGTTTCAGTTAGGTTACGATTGTTTCGGTTAGGTTAGGCTACGTTTGGTTAGCATAGGTTCTACCGTCTTGTCATACACTATTATTCCGTTCATTTCTATGATCTACTGAGCTCTAGTACATTCTGCTTGTCTCTGTTGAGGCCAGCTGTAGTGGTCGCGTCATGTTAGATTGAGCTATGCTAAGTTTGGTATGTAACGTTTGACTTGGTTAGGGTATGCTACTATGTCTTCCGTGCTGTAAACGGGTTTTCGGCGGATTTCTGGGTTCTACTGTGCTCCACTACGTTATGCTTTGCTCTGGGAAGGCCGGGAGCAGTAGTCGCGGCACATCATTTTCAGCTATGCTACGTTTTGGTAGATTCCGTTAGGTCGGGTTTGGATAGGATATCTACGGCTCTTGAGCTGTTCACAGCAATGTGGTGGACTTCTGAGCACTACTGTCCTCTAGTACATTCTGCTTGTCTCTGTGGAGGCCTGCAATAGTGGTGTCATCATGTTAGGTTGATTTATGTTACGTTTCGTTAGGCTATATTAGGAAGGTTCGTTTCGGATTTCATTGACGGTTGCGGCGTATAGTGATATTTGGTGAAATTCTGCGCCCTACATTGCTTTACTATACTCCGCTCGATTCTGGGGACGCGATCAATAGCGGTCGCGACTCGTTAGGTAGGGTTATGTTACGTTTGGTTAGGTACTATTTGGTGAAATTCTGCGCCCTACATTGCTTTACTATACTCCGCTCGACTCTGGGGACGCGATCAATAGCGGTCGCGACTCGTTAGGTAGGGTTATGTTACGTTTGGTTAGGTTAGGTTATGTCAAGCTCGGTCAGGTTATCAGTGACTTTCGTGCTGTAAACTGCTATTCGGAGGATTTTCGCACTCGACTCTGCTCTACAATACTCTGCTTGGCCCTGGAGAGGCCAGCAACAGCCGCGGCACGTTATGTTGGCTTAGGTTGCGTTTGATTATGTTATCTTATTTTATGTTTGGTTACGGTGGCTCCGACTTTCGTGCTACACACTATTTTATGGCGGGTTCTTGTGATCGACGGTGCTCTACTGTATTCTGCATGGCTCTGTGGTGTCCTGCCGCAGCGTTTGCGGCACGCTCCGTTGAGTTACGCTACGCTTAGTTAAGTTAGGCTAGGTCGGGTTATGATAGGATATCTTCGACGTATGCGTTATTCACTGCCATGCGGATAGTTTCTGCTAAATGCTGTGCTCTGGAACAATCAACTTGTCCCTGTGGATGTCAGCAATGGTAGTCTCGTCATGTTAGGTTGTGTTATGTTGCGTTTGGACATTTCACGTTTCGCTATGTTAGGATATGCTACATTGACCGTTTGATTTACACTGCAATTCGGTGGATTTCTGTGATCTACTCTGCTCTAGCACTTTCTGCTTGTCTCTTGGTACGCCAGCAGTAGTGTTCTCGGCATGTCAGTTTGAGTTGAGCGACACTTGCTTACGTAAGGTTTGGTTAGCTTAGGATAAAATAGCCTAGACTTCCGTTCCACAGGCTGCTAGTCGGTGGACTTCTGCGGTCCACTGTGCTGTAATATGTTCTGCTTGGCCCTGTGGCGGCCAGTAATTGTTGATCCGTCGTGTTAGCTTGTGTTTGGCTACGTTTCGTTGGATTAGGATAGGCTAAGCTCGGTCATGTTAACATAGACTTTCGTGCTAAACACTGTTATTCGGAAAATTTCTGCGCTGTAATGTGCCCTACTATATCCTGCTTGTCCATGCGTAGGCCACCAATAGTGGTCGCGGCACGTTATGTTCAGTTATACAACGTTTGGTTAGGTCAGGTTTGGCCAGGTTGGGTTATGGTAGCCTCGACTTTCGTTACACTCACTGACATTCGGTGGATTTCTGCGCTCTACATTTCTCTACTCTACCATGCTCGACTATGCGGAAGCGAGAAATAGCAGTCGCGGCACGATAGGTTGAGCTTGGTAACGTTTGGTTTGGTTAGGTTAGGTTTGGATAGGATATCTTTGACTTTCGTGCTGTACACTGCTATTCGGTGGATGTCTGTGACATACAGGGCTCTACTACATTCTGCTTGGCTATGGGCAGGACAGGAGCAGTGGTCGATGCATGCTGTTTTGAGTAACGCTACCTGTCGCTTGTTAACGTTAGGTCAGGCTATGTAAGGTCATCTTGGTCTTTTGTGCTGTTCACTAAAATGCAGTGGACTTCTGCGCACTACTGTGCTCTAGTAAGCTCTACTTGCCTCTTTGAAGGTCAGCAATAGAGGTCCCGTCATGCTAGTTTGAGTTAGGTTACTTATGTGTATGTTACGTTTGGCTAGTTTAGGATAGGCTACTTTGACTTTTGAGGTATGAACTGCTATTATGTCGGTTTCTGTGCTTTAGTGTGCTATAATTCAATCTGCTTGGCGCAGGCATGGCCAGTAATAGTTGTCTCGGCACGCTAGTTTGAGGAAGGTGACGTTTCGGTTGGTTAGCTTTGGAAAGCTACGTTAGGGTTCCTTTGACGTTTATGCTATAAACTGCCATTCGGTGGATATCTGCTCCCTACATTGCTGTACTGTACCCTGCTGGACTCTGGGGAGTCTAGCAATATCGGTGCCGGCACGTTAGTCTTTGTCTGCTTACGTTTGGCTTGGATAAGTTAGGCAAAATTGGGTCGGGATAACTCTAACTTTCGTGCTACACTCATCTATTCGGTGTACTCCAGTGATCTACTGTGCTCTACTATGTTCTGGTTGGCTATGGAAAGGCCAGGAAGCGTGGTCGCCGCACGTAACGTTGGGCTACGCTACGTTCGGTTAGGTTAGACTATGTCAGGCAGTAACAGGATATCTACGGCTTTCGTGCTATTCACTGCAATGCGGTGGATTTTTGCGCACTACTGTGCTCTAGTATACTTTGCTTGTCTCTGTGGCGGTCAGCAAAGAAAACATCGTCATGTTAGGCTGGGGTAGGATAGCTTTATGTATGCTACGTTTGGCTAGGATAAGAGAGGTAACATAATTTTCTTTGCTGTTCACTGCCATTCGGTGGATTTCTGCGCTCCAGTATACTCTATTGTGTTCTGCATGGCTCTGGGGGCCAGAAATATTTGTCTCGGCACGTTAGTTCGTGTAAGAGTTGGCTTCGTTAGGTTAGGTGTCGAAGGCTCGATTATAATTTCATTGACCTTTGTGCTAGGAACGGCCATTCTGAGGACTTCTGCGCTCAGCATTGCTCTACTATACTCTGCTCGAGTCTGGGGAGGCGAGCAATAGCTCTCGTGGCACGTCAGGTTGAGTCAGGTTACGTTTGGCTTGGTTAGGTTAGGTTAAGGTTGGTTAGGATAACTCTGACTATCGTGATAAACACCGCTATCCGGTGTATTTCTGTGATCCACTGTGCTCTACAGCTTTCTGCCTGTCTATGTGGAAGCCAGGAGCAGTGATCGCTGCACGTTATGTTTAGTTATGCTACTTTTTGTTATGCTAGATTAGGTCAGGCTATGATAGGGTGTCTACGGCATCTGTGCTATCCACAGCAATGCGGTCGATTTCTGCGCACTACAGTTCTCTAGTATATTCTGCTTGTACTTGTTTGGGCCAGCAATAGTTGCCTCGTCATGTTTGGTTAAGATATGCTACGTTTTTGTGTGCTACGTTTAGCTGTGCTAGGAGAGGATGCTTTGACTTCTGTGTGATGCACTGCTATTCCGTGTATTACTGTAATCTAGTGTGCTCTAATACGCTCTGCTTGGCACTAAGGTGGACAGTAATACTGGCCTCGGCGCGTTAGGTTGAGTTAGGGTAGGTTACGTCAGGTTATGTTGGGAAGGTTGGGTCAGGATTCCTACGGCTCCTGTTCACTACATTGCATTACGATGGATTTCTGCGCACTGCTGTGCTCTAGTATATTCTGCTTGGTGCTGAGATGCCAGCAAAAGTGGCTTCGGCTGGCTTCATTGGGTTAGGCTGCGTTTGGTTTGGTTAGGTTAGGTCAGGTCATGTTAGGTTATCTTCGGCTTTTGTGCTATTCACTGCAATTCGGTGGATTCCTGCGCACTACTGTGCTCTAGAATACTCTGCTTGTCTCAGAGGAGGTCAGCAATAAATATCTCGTCGTGCTAGGCTGGGGTAGGTTACTTTTGGTTATGTTGCTTTGGCTAGGTTAGGACAGGCTGCATGGTCTTCTGTGCTATTCACTGCTATTCGGTGGATTACAGTGCTCTATTGTGCTCTAATGTGCTCTGCCAGGCTCTGGGAGGCCACCAATATTAGTCTCGTCACGTTATGTTGTGCAGTGCTACGTTCGGTCAAGTTACGTTTGGTGAGGTTAGGATACCATATTTTAGACGTTTGCACTATAAACTGCTATCCGAGTATTTTTGCGCTCTATCGAGTTCTAATATTTTCTGCTAGGCTCTGGGGAGGCCAGCAATAGTGACCTCCACACGTTAGGTTGAGCTATGCTGCGTTCGGTTAGGTTCGGTTAAGACAGGCTTGGATAGTATGTCTTCGACTTTTGTGCTATACATTGCTATTCGGTGGACATTTGTGCCCTACATTGCTCTACTTTGCTCTGCTCGAATCTGGGGTGTCGAGATATAGTGGCCGTGGCACGTTAGGTTGAGCTATGATACGTTCGGTTATGTTACGTTTGGGATGGCAGGATAGGATATTTCCCACTTTTTTGTGCTATACGCTCCTATCAGCGGATTACTGGGCTCTATTGTGTTCTAATATGTTCTGCTTATTTCTGGGCAGGCCAGCGATAGCGATCTCCGCACATTAGGTTGAGTTCGGTTACGCTTGGTTGGGTTAGGATTGGTCATTATATGTTAGGGCATCTTCGCCTTTTGTGCTATACACTGCTATTCGTTGGATTCCTTCTCCCTACATTGCTCCAGTATACTCCACTCGACTCTGGGGGGGGGGGGCGAGCAATTGTTGCAGTGTCACGTTATATTGATTTATGTTGTGATCGTTTGGGTTATGTTAGGCTATGTTTGGTTTGTATTGCTTCGACTTCCTTACTATACAATGTTATTCGTTGGATTTCTGTGATGGACTGTACTCTGCTACATTCTGCTTGGCCATTGTGAGGACAGATGCTGTGGTCGCGGCACGATGCTTTCGGCTATGCTACGTTTGGTTATGTTGGGTTAGGTCTGGTTTGTTAGGATGTCTTGGACTCCTGTGCTGTCCACTTCAATACGGTGGTTTTCTGGGAACTAGTGCGCCTTAGTACATTCTGGTTGTCTCTGTTGAGGCCAGCAGTACTGGTCTCGTAATGATAGGTTGGGTTATACTACGTTTGTGTATGTCACGTTTGGCTTGACTAGGAAAGGCTACTTTGATTTTTGTGCTGCACAATGCTGCTCCGTTGATTTCTGCGACCTAATGTCCTCTAACATGCTCTCCTTGGCTCTGTGGTGTCCAGTAATAGCGGTCTCGGCACGTTAGTTTGAGTTAGGTTACGCTTCGTCAGGTTAGGTTATGTTAGGTAAAGTTTGCTTAGCATAGCTTCGACTTTCATGCTGTACGCTGCTGTCAGGTGGATTTCTGTTATCTACTGTACCCTACCGCATTAGTCTTGGCTCTGGGGAGGCGAGGAGCAGAAGGCGGGGCACGTCAAATTTTGCTATGCTTCGGTTTCGTAAGATAGGTTATTTTATGTTAGGTTAGGGTAACTTCGACTTTTGTGCTGTACACTGCTGTTCGATGGTTCCCTGCGCTCTACATTGCTCTACTATACTCTCCTCGACTCTGCGGATGCGAGAAATCGTGGCTGCGGCACGTAAAGTTGAGTCTTTCTACGATAGGTTAGGTTACTTTAGTTTGGATTAGGTTTGGATATCTTCAGCCTTTCTGCTGCACACTGAAATTTTATGGATTTCTGCACCCTACTCTCCTCTAATACGTTCTGCTTGGCTCTGGGGAGGCCAGCAATGGTAGTCGCGGCACGTCAGCTTGAGTTATACTGCGTTTGCTGTAGTGGTCTGGTCATGTTTGGTTGAGTTAGGCTTCGTTTGTATATGTCACGTTTGGCTAGATTAGGTGAGCCTACACTGCATTCTGTGCTATTTACTGCCATTCGGTGGATTTGTGATTTCTAATGTGCTTTAATGATCTCTGCCTGTCTCTGGGGATGCCAGCAATATTCGTCACGTCACGTTATGTCTAGATACACCACGTTTGGGTAGGTAAGGCAAGGTTAGGTTATGTTCGACTTTTCTGCTATGCACTGCAGTGCGGTGGATTTCCGCGCTCCGGTGTGCTCTAGTATACTCTGCTTGGCTCTGGAGAGGACAGAATTGTTGCTCTCGTTACGTCTTGCTCAGTTACACTACGTTTGAATGGGATAGGTAGCGTCAAGTTATGTCACGGTATGCCTGACTTATGCGCTGTACACTGCCATGCGGTGGATTTCTGCGCTCTGCTTAGCTGTAGCATATTCTGCTTGGATCTGTGGAGGCTAACAATAGTAGTTCCGGCACTTTAGTTTGAGTTACATTACGTCACGTTGTTTCAGCTTCGGTTAAGCTCGGCCAGGTTAACTGTGCCTTTCGTACTATACACTGCTTTTCGGTGTATTTCATCGATCTACTGTGCCCTACTATATTACGCTTGGCCCTGGGAACGCCATAAATGTGGGTCTCGGCACGTTAGGTTGAGTTAGGTTGCGTTTGCTTAGTTTAGGTTGATTTAAGTTCGGTAAGGTTAGCCTTGACTTTCGTGCTATGTACTGTTGTTCGGTGCATTCCTGACGCTCGACTGCATTCTACTATATACTGCTTGGGCATGGGGAGGCCACCAATAGTGGCCGCGGCACGCTATGTTGAGGCAGGTTACGTTTGGTTATGTTATGTTAGCTTGGGCTAGGTCAGGATAGATACGACTTTTATGCTGTACACTGCGATCCTACGGATTTCTGCGCTCTGCTGTCCTCTTGTAAGTTCTGCTCGACTGTGTGTAGCCCAGCAACTGTGGACGGGTACGTTAGGTCGTGTTATGTTACGTTCGCTTATGTTAAGGCTGGACCAATTACGTCAGGGTAGTTTTGTCTTTTATGCTATACACTGATATTCCGTGGAGTTCTGCGCTCTGTTGTGCTGAAGTACATTCTGCTTGCCTCTGTGGATACCAGCTATGATGTGCTCGTCATGTTACGTTGGGCCTGGCTACGTTTGGATGTGTTACGTGTGGCTCGGCAAGGATATCCTAACTTGACTTCCGTGCTATTCACTGTTGCTCGGTGGATTTCTGCATTCTAATGTGCTCCAATATGCTCTGGTTGGCTCTGTGGATGCCAGAAATATTGGTCTCGTCGCGTCATGCTTAATTACGATGCATTTGGATATATTACGTATGGTCAGGTTGGGTCAGGGAATGCCTGACCTTTGTACAATACTCTGCCATCCGCAGATTTCTGTGTGCTTGTGTGCTCTAGTGCGTTCTGATTGGATCTGGGGTGGTCAGCAATAGTGGTCTCGGCACGTTTGGTTTATGTACGTGTCGTTTGGTTAGGTTAGGTTACGTCAAGCACGGTCTGGTTATCTTCGACTTTCCTACTGTATTCTCCTATTCGGAGGATTTTTCCTCCCGACTGTGTTCTACTATACTCTGATTGGTCCTGTGAATGCCAGCAATAGTGTTCGCGGCAAGTAATGTCAAGTTAGGCGACGTTTCATTACGTTATGTTAGGTTAAGTTTGGTTATGATGGCTTCGACTCACGTGCTATCCACTATTATCTTGTGGTTTCATGTGATCTGCCGTACTCTACTGTATTCTGCTTGACTATGTGGAGTCCGGCAGCAGTGGCCGCGGCACGTTATGTCGAGTTACGCTACGTTCGGTTAGGTTAGGTCAGGACATCTTCGACATTTTTGCTGTTCAATACAATGCGGCGTACTTCTGCTCACAACTGCTCCCTTGTTAATTCAGCTGGTCTTTGTGGATGCGAGCATTGGTGTTCTCGTCCGGTTAAGTTGAATTAGGTTACGTTTGTTTATGTTACGGTTGGCTGTGTTAGGATAGGTTACTTTGACCTTTGACCTATACACTGCTATTCGGTGGATTTCTGCATTCCAATGTGCTCCAAGATGCCGTGCTTGGCTCTACGAAGGCCATCAATAACGGTCGCGGCACGGTACGATGAATTATGCTACGTTTGGTTAGGTTTGGTTATGCCTGGTTAGGCTGCGATATCCTCGACTTTTGTGCTATACACTGCTGCACGGTGGATTCCGGCGCTCTGCATTGCTCTACTATACTCTGATCGTCTCTGGGGAGGAGATCAATAGCGGCCGCGACACGTTAGGTTGAGATATGCCACGGTGGGTTAGGTTAGGTTAGGACAGGTTCGGTTAGGGTATCTACGGCTTTTGTGCTATATACTGAAATGCGGTGGACCTCGGTGCTCCGCTGTGCTGTAGTATATTCAGCTTGGCGTTTGGGAGGCCAGCAATTGTGGTCGCGGCACGTTTGGTTGAGCTGGGCTACGTTCGGTTGTGTTAGGACAGGACAGTTTAGACTTTTGTGCTATACACCGCTATCCGCGGATTTCTGCTCTCTACTGTGTTCCAATATTTTCTGCTTGGCTGTGGCAAGTCCAGCAATAGTCGTCTCGGCACGATAGGCTGATTTATGCTACGTTCGATTAGGTTAGATTGTGTCAAGCACAGTCTGGTTATCTTTGACTTTCGTACTATACATTGCAGTTCGGACGATTTCTGCGCTCGACTGTGCTGTACAATATTCTGCTCGGCCATGGGAAGCCCAGCAATATTTGTCGCCATAATGTGCTCTGGTACATTCTGCTTGCCTCTGTGGAGGCCGCAGTAGTGGTGTCGTCTGCTTAGGTTGATCTAGCCTGCGATTGCCTATGTAACGTTTGGCTAGGTTAGGATGGGCTACTCCGACTTTCGCGCCTAACACTGTTTTTCGGCGGATTTCTCTGATGTATTGGGATCTACTACATTCTACTTTGCTCTGTGGAGGCCAGGAACAGTGGTCGCGGCACGTCATGTTGGGTTACGCTGCGTTATGTTAGGTCAGATTATGCCAGGTTATGTTAACGTATTTTTACCTTTTTTTGCTGTACGCTGCAGTGCGGTGGATTTCTTCGCTCTACTGTGCGCTAGTACATTCTTCTTGTCTCTGTGGTGTGTAGCAATAGTGGCTGCGGTACGTTAGGTTTAGTTATGTTACGTTATGTTATGATAAGTTTGGATACATTAGGATAGGATAGCATTGACTTTCGTGTTATACACTACTATCCGGTGGTGTCCTGTTCTCTAGTGTGCTCTAGTACGTTCTGCTTGGTTTAGGGGGGGGGCTGGAATAGTGGTCTCGGAACGTAAGGTTGAGATGGATAATGTTTGTGTATGACATATTTGGCTAGGTTAGGATTTGCTGCCTTGACTTTTGTGCCATTCACCGTTCTTCGATGGGTTTCTGCGCACTAGTGTGCTCTAGCATGCCCTGCCTTGCTCTGGGTGCCAGTGATAGTGCTCTCGGCACGTTAGGCAGAGTAAGGTTACGTTAGGAAGGCTCGGCTAGGATTTCTTTCACTTTTGCGCTGTAGACTTCTATCCGGTGGATTTCTGCGCTCCACGTTGCTCTACTACACTCAGCTCGACTATGCGGAGACAAGCAACAGTGGTCGTGGCACGTCAGTTTGTATTATGTTACGTTTGCGTAGGATAGGCTAGGTAAAGTTTGGATATTGTAACTTTGACTTTCGTGATGTACACTGTTATTCGGTATATTCTTGTGATCTACTTTACTCTACTACACTCTGCTTGGTCCTGGGGAGGCCAGAAGCAGTGGTCGCTCCACGTTGCGTTGAGCTATGCAATGCTTGGTCAGGATAAGTTACGTCAGGTTAGGTTAGGATATCTTTGACTCCTGTTCTATTCAAAGCAATGCGGATGATTTCTGCGCACTACTGTGCGCTAGTACATTCTGCTTGAATCTGCGGAGGCCAGCAGTAGTGGTGTCGTCATGTTACGTTGATATAGGCTACGTTTGGATATTCTGCGTTTGACTACGTTGTAGTACGCTACTCCGTCTTTTGTGCTGTACACCGCCATTCGGTGGACTTCTGCGCTCTATTGTGCTCTAGTATATTCTGCTTGGCAATGGGGAGTCCAGCAGTGTTGGTCCCGGCACGATTTTCTGAGGTATGTTGCGCTTGGTCATGTTACGTCTGGTCATGTTAGGATAGGAAAGCTTTCACTTCTGTCCTATACATTGCTGTAACCCATAGTCGAACAGAGTATAGTAGAGCAATGTAGAGCACAGAAATCCGCCGAAGAGCAGAGCATAGCATAAAATAGACGACACCGTAACCTAACATTTCCTAACCTTACTTAACCCTTCGTAGCCTAACTCAACATAAGGTTGCGAGACTACAATTGCTCGCCTCCCCAGAGCCAATCTGGGCATATTAGAGCAATGTGGAGCGCGGAAGTCCACCGAATAGCGGTGCATAGCGCAAAAGTCGAAGCTATCCTGTCCTAACATAGCCGAAACTGACACAACCATACGTAATCTATTGCTGGCCCCCCGGCTCCAAGCAGAACATACTAGTACACGGTAGACCGCAGCGGCCCACCCGCAGCAGCAGTGTACACCACGTACGTCAAAGCCCTTCAAAACTAACACAGACTAACGAAACCTAGCCAAGCGTAGCGTAACTAAGCCTAGCGTGCCTAGATCACTATTGCTAGCATTCCCAGAGCAAAGCAGAGTACATTAGAGCAACGAAGAGCGCAGAAATCGGCCGAATAGCAGCGTGTAGCGCAAGAGTCAAAGACATCCTAACCTAACCTAACAAAGCCTAGCCTAAGCAAGAGTAGAATGACTAAACCTGACGAGCAGATTCCTCTAGTGCAGGACAACCCAGAGTCAAGCAGGACATATTGGTGAACAATAGAGCGCAGAAACCACCGGATACCAGTGCATAACACAAAAGTCAATGCCACCGAATAGCAGTATAGAGCACAAAAGCCGAAGCTGTCGTATCTCAACCTCACCAAACGTGACACGAGCGGACGTTACGAAACGCAACCAGACACACAGAAATATTCCGAATAGCAGTTTATAGCACAAAAGTCAAATCTATCCCAGACAAACCTAACCGAAGCGAAACTAACCTAACGCAACATAACCCAGACTAACGTGCCGAGAACAATACCGCTGGCATACACGTAGCCCAGCGGAATATGCTGCAGCACAGCAGAGCGCAGAAGTCCGCCGAATAGATGGGTAGAGCGCAAAAGTCAAAGCCAACCTGACCAAACCTACACAAACGCACCACAACTCAACCAAAGCTGTCACGGCCGCTATTACTGGCCTCCCCTGGGACAAGCAGTTGCCAGTAGAGCAACGCAATGCACACGCATCGACCTTGAAAGCGGTGTATAGCACAAAGGTCAAGGCTATACTGACCAAGCATATCCGAACCTAGACAAGCCATGCGCAACCTAACGCAAGCTTGTGAGCCGAAACAACCATTTCTGGCCTCCCCAGAGCCAAGCAGGACATACTAGAGCACAGAAGAGGGCAGGAATTCAACGTATAGCAGTGTACAGCACAAACGTCAAAGCTGTCCTTTCCTAACCTAAGCAAACTTGAAGTTAGCAAACGTAGCGCAACCCATCCTAACGTGCCGAGACCTATATTGCTGCCCTCCTGGGAGCAAAGCAGAATGTATTAGAGGAGAGTAGAGCGTAGAAGGCCATAGAATCCCAGTGCACAGCACAATACTGGAAGATACACTATCCAAACATAGCCAAACGTTACATAACGGAACCTAGATTAGCTCATACTGTCGCGCCGAGACCACACTTGCTTGCCTCCCCAGAGACAATCAGAACTTACTAGAGCACAGTAGAGCGCAGTAGTAGACCGAAAAACAGTCTACACCACGAAAGCCAAAGCAACCCAAGCCTAACACAACGTAACATAGCCTCACCAAACCTTGCCTAACACAACCTAACAGGCCGAGACCACTATTACTGGCCTCCCCAGTGGCGCATAGAGTACAGTAGAGCAATGTAGAGCGTAGACATACCCCGCATAGCGGTGTACGTCAGAAAAGTCAAACCTATCTTATCCTAACCTGAACAACCGTAACATTACCACGCGTAGCCTGACACAACCCATCGTGCAATGAGTACATCTGTTGGTCTCTCCAGAGCCGAGCAAAGTATAGTACAGCGCCGTAGAGCGCAGAAGGCCTGCAAATAGCAATGTATATCACAAAAATGTAAGATATCCTGACCTAACCACACCTAATCTGACCTAAGCAAACATAGAATAACTAAACATAACTAGCCGCGAACACTATTGCTGTGTTCCACAGTATATGATAGAGCACAGTAGAGCGCAGAATTCCACAGAATATCAGCGTTGTGCAAATGTCAGTACTATCCTAACCCAACCCAACGTTACCTAACATAACCAGACGAAATCTAACACAACGTATCGTGCCGCGACCATTATTGCCGGCCTCCACACGGACAAGGAGAGCGTAATACTGGAGAGTGATCCGCTGAAATCTGTAGAATCGTGGTCTACAGCAGAGAAGTCGAAAAGATCCACACCTAACCAAAGCTAATATAACAAATCCAAACGTACCCTATCTCAACGTAACCTGCCGAGACAACCATTGCTGGCCTCCCTGTCGCGAAGCAGGGCATGTTAGAGGAGAGTAGGGCGCAGAGACCCATAGAATCTGAGTGTACAGCACGATAGTCAAGGATGTCCAGACCTAACACAATCAAATATTTCCTATCGGAACGAAGCCTAACACAACCTGACGAGCCACGACCACTATTTCTGGACAGAGCAGAGTAGAGCTCAGTAGAGCGCAGAAGTCCACAGCACTGCAGTGTGCAACGCGAAAGTCGAAGATATCCATACATAAGCAGACCTAACGCAACATAACCGATCGCAGCCTAACCCAATATAACTTGCCGAGACCACAATTTCTGGCCTCCCCAGCGCCACGTAGAACGTACTGGAGCACGCTGGATCGCTGCAACCCACCGAGGACCAGTCTATAGCACAAAAGTCGAAGCTACCCTATCCCAACATATTCAATTTTAGCACAACCAAACCTATCATAACTCAACATAACGTACCCCGGCTGCAATTGCTGGCCTCCAGAGAGTAGAGCAGAACTTACTGGGGGACAGTAGGGCGCAAAAGTCTATGGAATCGCAGTGTTCAGTACAAAAGTCATACCTATCCAGACCTAACTCAAGCTAACATAACCCAACCAAACGTAGCCTACCTCAAAGTAACGCGCGGCGACCGCTATTGACGTCCGTCGTGGAGTCATGCAGAGCACATTAGAACACATTAGAGTGCAGAAGTCTACCGAATAGGAGTGTATTGCAGAAAGGTCAAAGTAGCGTGTCCTAAAATTGCCAAACGTACCATAGCTAAACGTATCGTAACTCAACCAAACAGGACGAGACCACTATTGCTGGCCTCCAAAGAGACAATCAGGATGGACTAGGGAACAGTTGTGCGCTGAAATATACCGCATTTTGTGATCAGCACAAAAGTCGAAGATATCACTACCTAACCCAACCCAACCAAACATAGCGGCTCTCATCTTAACGTGCCGCGGCCACTGCTTCCGGCCTGCCCATAGGTTACCAGAATGTAGTAGATCAAAGTAGATCGCAGAAATCCACCCAATAAAAGTGTATAGCTCCAAAGTCAAAGCCATACTTACCGAACGTATACCATACTAGCCTGACCGAGTGCAAACAATCTCACCGTAACGTGCCGGCACCACCATTGCCGGCCTCCCCAGTGACAAGCAGGAAATATTAGTGCACAGTATAGCGCCGAAATCCACCGAATGGCAATATGTATCACTAAAGTCGAAGCAAACCTATACTAACTTAACCAGCAGTAACCTAGCTTAACCTTACGTAAGGAGACCTCTATTGCTGCAATCCTCTGAGCCAAGTAGAACATACAAGAGGAGGGTGGAGGCTGGAAATCCATAGAATAGCGGCGTATATCACAAAAGTTGAAGCTGCCCTGTCCTAACCTAACCGAACGCAGAATAGTCGAACGAAACCGAACTCAAACTATCGTGCCGAGGACACAATTTCAGGCCTCCCCGGAGACAAGCAGAACATACCAGAGCACAGAAGAGCGCAGAAGTCCACCGGATTGCAGTGTACAGCAGAGAAGTCAAAAAAATCCTATCCTAACCTAGATATTCGTGACATACCCTATCGTAACCTAACGCAATCTAACTGGCCACGAACACTATTGGTGACCACTTCAGAAACGAGCGGAATATACCAGGGGAGAGTAGAGCGCAGAAAGCCATAGAATCGCAGTGCATAGCAGAAGAGTCAAAGCCATCTAAAATTAACCCACACAAATGTAACCTAACCAAACA
Source organism: Eufriesea mexicana (assembly GCF_001483705.2). Taxonomy (NCBI): domain Eukaryota; kingdom Metazoa; phylum Arthropoda; class Insecta; order Hymenoptera; family Apidae; genus Eufriesea; species Eufriesea mexicana. The sequence continues at coordinate 430,452 of NW_016909586.1, forward strand.
TAGCATAACTAGAAATAACGTGCCTAGACCACAATTGCTGGCCTCCCCGGCTAGCAGCAGAACATGCTAAACACAGTAGAGCGCAGAATTGCACCGAATAGCAGAGTGTAGCATACAACTCAAGCTAGACTCCCCTAATATAGAAAATCGTAGCATAACCGAACGTTACCTAACTCAAACTATCGTGCTGCTGCCACTATTTCTGGCCTGCCAGAGCCCAGCAGAACATAGTAGTGGAGAACAGTGCTCAGAAATCAATTGAAACGCAGTGAATATCAGAAAAGTCGTAGGCGTCCAAACCTAACCCATACTAACTTAACCTAGCCAAACGGAGCCTATCTGAACATAACGTGCCGAGACGACAGCTGCTGGCCTCAGGAGAGCCAAGCAGAGCGTACTAGAACACAGTGGAGCGCAGACATCCGCCGAAGAGCAGTGTATTACGCAAAATTGAAGGCTGCGCTGACCTAACCAAGTATATCCTTGCATACCAAACATGGCCGGACACGAACCAACGGGCCACGAGCACAGTTGCTGGCCTGCCAGAGCCGAACAGAGCATAGTAGAGGAAAACAGTGCTCACAAATCAACAGAATCGCAATGTACCCAAGAAAAGTCGAAGCTAACTGAACCTATGCCAAACTAATTTAACATAACCAAATGCAGCATAGCCCATCGCAACGAGCCGCAACCACTATTGCTGGACTCCCCATAGCCGAGCGGACCATAGGGAAGAGTAGAGAGCAGAAATTCACCGAATTGCCGTGTATAGCTCAAAAGTCAAGGCCACCCTATCCTAACATAACCAACATTCAGATAACCATACATAGCATGACTCAAACCAACGTGCCGAGAACACTGCAGCAGGCTTCCCAGGAGCCACATAGAACATACTAGAGCACAGTAGGGCGCAGAAATCCACGGAATAACAGTCTATGCCACGAAAGTCAAAAATAACCTGACCGAAGTAAACATAACGTAACCTAACCGAAAGTAGCACAACGCAGCCTAACGTGCCGAGACCACTTCTGCTGTCCTCCCAATAGCCAGGCGGAAAATATGAGGGCACAGAGAAGCGCTGAAGGCCACTGAATAGCAGTGTAAAGCACAAATGTCCACACCATCATGCCCTAACCTCATCAAACGTAACATACCCAGTATGCGTATACGTAGCATAGCTCAAACTAACGTGCCGATGCCAGTATTGCTTGCCACTTCAGAAGCAAGCAGAGCATACTAGAGCACACAGAAGCGCGGAAGTCCTCCGAATAGCAGTGCATATCACAAGAATCGAAGCTATCCTCTCCTAAAATGTCCAATTTTAACATAAGAAAACGCAGCATACATCAAACTAACGTACCCAGACCACTGATGCTGGACTCCACGTGGTCGCGCAGAACTTACTAGAGGACTGTAGGGCGCAGAAGCCCATAGAATCGCAGTGTATAGCATAAAAGTCATATATATCCAGACGTAACCCGTGATAACGTAACCTAACTAAATAATGCCTACACCAACTTAGCGTGCGCAGCCACTATTGCTGGACTCCGCAGGGCCAAGCAGGATGTAGTAGAGGGCAATCGAGCGCAGTAATCCACCGAACAACAGTGTATACCACGAAGGTCAAAGCTACACCTACCGAACTTAACCAAACCTAAACATGCCAAACGCAACCTGACTCAACCTTACCTGCAGATACCAACATTTCTGGCATTCCCATGGCTAAGCATGATATAATGGAGCACACTACAGCGCTCGAATTCTCCGAATAATAGTGTATAGCACGAAAGTCTAAGTTAACATAACTGGGCTTAACCTAACATAGTTAAACAAAACGTATCCTAACTCAAACTAACGTATCGCGACTACTATTACTGACCGCCGCAGAACCGAGCAGAACATATTAGAGCACAGTAGAGCACAGAAGTCCACCAACTAGCAGCGTATGGCACAAAAGCCTAAGCTATCTATCCTAACATAGCCGAACATAACATCAGCGAACGCAGCTAAACTCAATCTAATATGCCGCGACCACTGCTCCTTGCCTCCACAGAGCGAAGCAGAGTATACTAGAGCACAGCAGAGCGCAGAAGTCCACCGCACTGCAGTGTATATCACAAAGGTCACACATACCCTGACCTAACCTGACCCTACCAAACCTAAACCAACGCTGTGTAACGGAGCATGACGCGACGAGACCAATATTTCTGGCCTCAGCATAACCAAGCAGAACATGTTATAGCACAGTAGAGCGCAGAAATCCACCGAAAAACAATGAATAGCACATAAGTATAAGTTGCGTAACCTAACCTAGCCAAACGTGACACATCCAAGCGTAACATAACTCAACCTAACATGACGCGAACTATACTGCTGACCTCCGCGGAGGCTAGCAGGGTATAGTAGAGCACAGTAGTGAACAGAAATCCACCGCATATCAGTGAAGAGCGCAAAAGTCGAAGGTATCCTAGCATAACATGGCACAACCTACCCTAACCATACGTAGCGTGACTCAGCAGAGCGTGCCGCGGCCACTGCTGCCGGACCCCCCAGACCACCAGCAGAACACAGCAGAGCACAGTAGATCAAATGAACCCTCCGGATATTGGTGTAAAGCTCGAAAGACGAAACCATCCTGTCGAAACGTATCCTAACATAACCATACCAAACGTAACATAACTCAGCCTAACGTGCCGAGACCAGTACTTCTGACCACAACAGTGCCAAGCAGAGCATGTCAGAGAAAACCAGAGCTCAGAAAACCGCTGAATAGCAGTGCATTGCGCAAAAGTCAGCGTAGCCTATCCTAATCTAGCCAAACGTAACATACACAAACGTAAGCTAACACAACCTAACATCACGCGACCACTATTGCTGGTCCTCACAGGTACAAGCAGAATGTACTGGAGCATAGTGGAGCGCAGAGATTCACCGCATTGCAGTGAATAGCTCAAAAGCCGCAGATACCCTAACACAAATTGGAATAATCTATCCTAACCGAAAGAACCATCGCCCAACATGCCATGCCGCGGCCACTGCTCATGGTCTCCACGGAGCAAAGCACAGTGTAGTAGAGCACAGTAGATCTCAGGAATTCACGGAATAGCATTGTTATGCATGGAAGTAAATGTAGCCTATCCTAACCTAGCCAAACGTATCATGTGCAAACATAACATAACTGCACCTAACACTGCCACACAAGTATTCCTGACCTCGACAGATACCAGCAGAGTGTACCAGATCACAGTATTTCGCAGAAATAATCCGCATTACAGTGAATAGCACAAAAGTCGAAGATACCTTAACATAACCTAGCCAAACCTAACCTAACCGATCGTAGAGTATCCCAACATAGCGTGCCGCAACCACTGCTGCCGGTCTCCACAGAGCCAAGCATAATGCAGTAGAGCATATTCGATCACAGGAATCTACCGAATAACTGTGTATATCACGAACGTATGAGCCAGCCTGGCCAAACTTACCTAACCTAACCCAACCAAACGTAACATAGCTCAACATAACGTGCCGCGACCACTGCTCCAGACCACCCGTCATCAATGCGGAATGTAGCGGAGCTCAGTAGGTCACAGAAATTCACCTAATAACGGTGTACAGTACGAATATCATAGCCATACAAGCAAAACTTGACCTAACCTTACCTAACCGAACGTAACCTGACAGAGCCTTACGTGCAACGACCACTATTGCTCACCTCCCTAGAGATAGAGGCTATAGTGGAGCAATGCAGAGCGCAGGAAACCCCCGAATAGCCGCTTACAGCACAAAAGTCGAAGAAATCCTAACGGAATCATCCGAACCTAACCTAACGAGAAGAAACGTTACTCAACCAAACGTGCCGAGAAAACTATTACTTGCCACCCCAGAGCCGAGCAGAGCATATTAGAGCACATTAGAACGCAGACATCCGGAGAATAGCAGTATATAGCACAAAAGCCGAAGTAGCTTCTCCTAACCCAGCCAAATGCAACTTGACCGTACGTAGCTTAACTCAACCTAACATGACGAGACCATAACTGCTGTCCTCCACAAAGGCACGCAGAAGGTACTAGAGCTCAGTAGAGCGCATGAATCCACCCTCTATCGGTCACTGGCACAAAAGTATAATCTACGCCATGCTAATGTAACCAAAATCGTCATACGCAAACGTAGCATGGCTAACACTAACGCGCAGGGACCACTATTGCTGGCCTCACCAGAGCCATGCAGAAAACATTAGAACGCAGTAGAGCGCAGAAATCGGACGATGGAAGCTTATAGCACAGATGTCTAAACTATCATATCCTAACCTCACCGAACGTAACAAAACCAATCGTGGCATATCTCAACTTAACGTGCCGAGACCAGTACTGCTGGCCTCCACAGAGCCAAGATGAATATACTACAGGACAGCAGAAGCCCAGAAATCCATCTCATTGCATTGTATAGCACAAAAGTCAAACATACCCTGACATAACATACCCAAATGTAGTGTAACTCTACATAACGTGACGAGACCAATATTGATGACGACCCCAAAGCCAGCCAGAGCACATTAGAGCACATTTGAGCGCGGAAATGTACGGAATAGCGGTGCATAGCACAAAAGTCGAAGTAGCCCGTCCTAACCTAGCCAAGCGTAGCACAACTCAATCTAACATGGCGAGACACCTGTTTCTAGACCTCACATATAATCGCAGAATGTACCGGTGCACTGTAGTGCGCAGAAATCCACCGCATTGCAGTGGTCAGCAAAGAAGCCGTAGATATCCTAACCAAAACTAACCTAACCTAACCAAACGGAACGTAGCGTAGCTCAACATAACACTCCGCGAACACTGCTCTTGGCCCCCCTGAGCCAAGCAGAATGTAGTTGCGCACAGTAAACAAGAGAAGTCGAACGAATGACAGTGTATAGCACGGAAGTCACAGCTATCCTGCCCAAACTTATCCTAACGTAACATAACCAAACGCAGCATAACTCATCCTAACACGGCGAGAACACTATTGCTAGCCCCCACAGATACAAGCAGAATGCACTTGCGCATTGTAGTTCGCAGAAATCCACCGCGTTCCAGCGAATAGCGCAAAAACCGTAAATATCCTAACCAAACCAAACCTAACCTAACCTATCAAAACGCAGCACAGCACAAAATTAAGTGCCGTGACCACTACTGCTGGAAAACCCGGAGCCAAGCAGGATATACTTGAACAAAGTAGAGCGCGGAAATACGCGGATGGCTATGTATAGTACGAAGGTCTAGACTATCCTATCCTAACCACACCAGACGAAACACACCCAAACGTAGCACAACACAACCTGACCTGCAGAGACCACAATTGCTGGCCTCCGCCGATCCAAGCAGATTATACAAGAGTACAGCAGAGCGCAGAAATCCACCGCATAGCAGTTAATACCACAAAAGCCGTAAATACCCTAACATGACCTGACCTAATCTAACCTAACCAAACGCAGCACAACACAACATGGCGTGCTGCGAACACTGCTCTTGGCCCCCCTGAGGCAAGCAGAATGTAGTAGAGCACAGTAAGTCACAGAAATCTGCTGAATGTCAGTGTAAATCACAATAGTCAAAGTAGCGTATCCAAACCTAGCCAAACATGGCACACCCAAGCGTAACCTATCTCAACCTAACAGGACGAGAAAGCAGTTGCTGACCTCCACGGAGACAAGAAGAGTATGCTGGAGCACAGTATTTCGCAGAAATACTCAGCATAGCAGTGAATAGCACAAAAGTTGAAGATACCAGAACAAAACCTAACATAACCTATCCTAACCGAACGTAGGGTAACTCAACAGAACGTGCCGCGACCACTTCTGCCGCAGTCCACAGTGCCTGGCAGAGTACAGTAGAGCATAGTAGATCACTTGAACCCGACAGGTAATAGTGTACAAAGCGAAAGTCGAAGCAGCCATAACCAAATATAACATAACATGACCAAATCAAGCGTAGTCGAACTCAACAAAACGTGCCGCGGATACTGGTGTACTCCCCAGCGCCAAGCATAGCATAGGATAGCACAGTCGAGTGCAGAAATCCTCCGCATAGCAGTGTATGTTACAAAAGTTGAGGATATCCTGCCCTAACTTGTCCTAACCTAACCTAACCGAACGTACTTTTTCTGAACGCAACGTGCCGCGACAACTGCGGCTGGCATACCCAGAACCAAGTAGAATACACTGGAGCACAGAAGATTGAAGTAATCCACCGAACAACAGAGTATAGCACGAAAGTCAAGGCTATCGTAGCCAAACGTAGCCCAACCAAACATAGCCAAACATGACCTAACTCGAAATGACGGGCCACGACCGCTATTGCTCGCCTCCTAAGAGTCGGGAAGTGTATAGTAGAGCAATGCAGAGCGCAGAAAACCACCGCATTGCTGTGTATAACACGAAAGTCAAAGCCGACCTGAGATAACAAGGCATAACCAAACCCAACCAAACGTAACCGAACGCAACCGATCGTGAGGAGATCACCAATGCTGGCCTCCACAGAGCAAAGCAGAAAATATAAGCGCACTGTAGAGCGCAGCTATGCACCGAATAGCAGTATATAGCACAAAAGTCAAAGAAATGCTATCCTAACATAACCAAACGCGACCATTGCATAGCGTAGCACATCTCGAACTAACGTGCCGAGAAGGTTATTGCTACCCTCCACGGAGGCAAGCAGAACATATGAGTGGAGTGTACACAGCAGAAGTCCATAGAATTGCAGTGCATTGCACAAAAGTCAAAGTCACTCTGTCCTAAAGTTACCAAACGTAACATAACCGAACGAAGCCTAACTAGGCCTATCGCATCGAGGACAGTATTGCTCGCTACCACAGAGCAAAGCAGAATGTCCTAGAGCACAGTAGAGCTCAGAAATCTACCGCATTACGGTGTACAAAAGTCGAAGCTACCCTATCATAACCCAACCAAACTTAGCCAAAGGGAATATAACTCAACCCAACGTGACACGACCGCTATTTCTGGCGTCCACAGAGCCGAGCAGAGCATGGTAGGGGCGAGCAGAGATCAGGAATTCATCGTATCCCAGCGTGCAGTAGATGTGTCAATGCTATCCAGACCTAACCCAGGACAATACAACCTAACCAAACCTAGACTAACTGAACATAACGTGCCGCGACCATTATAGCTGTACTCACCAGGGCCATGCAGAATGTAGTAGAGCACGGTAGAATGCAAAAATCCAGCGAATGTCATTGCATAACGCGAAAGTCAAAGCTATTCTAACCTAGCCTAACCTAACGAAACCTAACCAAACGTAACGGACCGAAGCCTATCGTGCCAAGGCCGCCATTGTTGACCGCGACAGAGCCAAACAGAATATACCAGAGCACAGTAGAACGAAGGAATCCACCGAATAACTGTGTAAAGCACAAAAGTCGAAGATATACTAGCCTAACTTGACTTAAACGAACCTAACCGTATGTAGAATAACAAAACCTAACGAGCCGAGACAAATATTTCCGGCGCCCATGGTCTAGCAGATAAGAGTGGAGCGCAGCAGAGGGCAGGAATCAACCGAACAACAGTGTGCAGCACGAAAGTCAAAGCTACCCTAACCAAACTTAGGCTAGCCTAACAAAACCAAACGTAACCCAACTCAACCTAACGTGCGGCGACCATTACTGCTGGCCTCGCCAGAGCCAAGCAGAGTATACTAGAGCCGAGAAGAGCGCAGGAATCCACCGAATAGCGGTGTTGAGCGTATATGTCTAAGCTACCTTATCCTACACTTACCGAACGTAATGTAGCCAAACGTCATCTATCCCAACCCAGCGTGCCGAGACAACTATTGATGCCCTCCCCAGAACCAAGAAAATCATGCTAGAGAACAGTCCAGCGCCGAAATCCTCCGAATATCAGTGCGCAGCCTAAAAGACATAGCTATCCACTCCTATCCTGACCAAACGTAACACAACCAACCGTAACGTATCGCAACCTGGGGTGCCGCGACCACCATTGCTGTCCTCACGAGAGCCAGACAGAGTATAGCACAGCATTGAAGGACGCTGATATCGACAGAATAGCAGTGTGAATCACAAACGCCAATGCTATCCTAACCCAACTCAACATAACCCAATCTAAACAAACGTAATGTTACTGAACCTACCGAGCCACGACCACTATTGCTGACCTCCCGTCTGTCGAGCTGAGTGTGGTAGAATAATGTATAGAGCAGAAATCCACCGAATAGCGGTGCATAGCGCAGTAGTTAAACCCAACCTTTCCTAACATAACAAGTCGTTCCATATCCAAGCGTAACATTACACGAAGGAACGTGCCGCGATCACTGTTGCTGGCCTCCGCAGATTCGAGCAGAGTATAGTGGAGCACAGTGGAGCGCAGAAGGCAACAAAAATAGCAATGTATACCACAAATGTGAAAGATATCCTAACATAACCAGACCTAAGATAACCAACCAAACGTAGAATAACTAAACCCAACGAGACGAGACCTCTATTGCTGGCCTCCCCAGGGTCGAGCAGAGTATAATAGAGTACAGTATAACGCCGAAATCCACCGAATATCAGTGTATACCACGAAAGTCAAATCTACCGAAACATACCAAAGCAAACATAACCTAACCGAACATTGCCTTACGGAACCCATAGTGCCACGACCGCTATTGCTGGTCTCCCCAGAGTCGAGCAGGGTATACTAGAGTACAGTATAGCGCAGAAATACGCCGAATATCAGTGTATGGCGCAAAACACAAAGCTATTATGTCATAACATAACCAAACGGATCGCAGCCCAACATAAAGTCGCTCAACCCAAGGTATCGACACGTATATTGCTACTCCCTGAAAACCGGAGCAGAACATATTAGAGGCGAGTATGGCGCAGAAGTTCATAGAATCCCTCAGTATGTCTCGAAAGTGAAAGCCCCCCATCGTAAGCTAACCAGACGTAACATGTACGAACGTAACACATGAAAACCTGACGTGCCGAGACAACTAATCCTGGCCCCCCATAGCCAAGCAGAATATACTTGAGCGCCATTGAGCGCAGAAATCCAACGAATTGAAGCGTACAGCACAGAAGTGAAAGATATCCTTACCTAATCTGACCAAACAGAAGCAAGCCAAACGTAGCGTAACTCAACGTAACGTTCCGCGACCACTGCTGCTTGCCTCCCCGGAGACAAGCAGAGTACGGTAGAGCACAGGAGATCGCGGAAGTCCACCGAATAATTGTGTATAGCACGAAAGTCAATGCCAACAAACTGAACTCAACATTGCATAACCCATCCAAACGTAACCTTAATCAATCTAGCGTGAGGAGACAAATATTACTGGCCTCCAGAGACCCAAGAAGGACATACTAAGTCACAGTGGAGAGCAGAAGCCCTCCGAAAAGCAGTGTATAGCACAAAATTCGTAACCATTCTAACAAAACCAAACCAACCGTAACATAACCAAACGTGTCCTAAATAAACCTAACGTGCCGCAATCACCCTTGCTGGCACATGCTGTGGGGGAGTGGAGCACAGATATCTATAAAATCTCAGCGCAAAGCAGAAAAGTCAAAGCTAATCAAACCTAACCCTAACTAACACAACCTTTCCAAATGTAGCCAGACATAAACTAGCGTGCCGCGAGCATTGTTGCTGCCCTCCCCAGGTCAGAGCAGAATATAGTGCAGCCCACTAAAGCGCAGAAATCCATCGAATAACCGTGCGCAGCGCGATAGTCAAAAACATCCTTAGCAAACTTAGCCTAATCATACCTAACCAAACGCATCCCAACGCAACCAAACGTGCCGAGACCAGTACTGCTGCCATACCCACAGCCAAGCAGAACATATTAGAGCACAGAAGACCGCAGGAATCCACCGAATAGCATTGTATAGCACAAAAGTCAAAGCTATCCTGTCCTAACCTAACCAAACGTAACATGAACAAGCGTAACCAATGTTAACCTAATGTGCCGAGACCTCTATCGCTGCCCTCCCCAGATCCAAGCAGAACATATTAGAGGTGAGTGGAGCGCTGAAGTGCATAGAATCTATGTGTATAGCACAAAAGGCAAAGCTATCCTACCCTAACATAGCCAAACGCAACAGAATCAAACGTAACATATTACAAACAAACGTGCCGAAAACACTATTGCTGGCCTGCCAAGATCCAAGCGGAACATAACAGAGCAGAGTAGAGGGCTGAAATCCACCGTATAGCAGCGTATAGGAGAAAAGTCGAAGCAATCCTATCCTAACGTAGCCAACTGTAACATAACAAAACGTAACCTAACTCAACAAAACGCACCGCGGCCTTTACTGCTGCCCTCCCCATAGCCGAGGAGAACATACTAAAGGAGATTAGGGCGCAGAAATCCATAGAATCGCGCTGTATAGCGCAAAAGACGATGCTACGCCATCCAAAAGTGACCAATCGGAACACAAATGAACGTATCATAACAGAACCTATCGTGCCGAGACCACTACTCCTGACATCCACATAGCCAACCTGAATATACTGGAGCACAGTAGAGCGCAGGAATATGCCGCACTGGAAGTCATAGCACAAAAGCCAAAGATACCTTAACCGTACATGAGCAAACCTAAACTACCCTCACGTTCCCTAACACAACATAACGTGCTGCGACCGCTACTGCTCTCCTCGCCATACCAAGCAGAGTATAATAGAGCGCAGTAAAGCGCAGAAATCTATCGAATAACAGTGCATAGCACAAATGTCAAAGACATCCTGACCAAACCTAACGTAACCTAACATAACCAAGCGTGATCTGACCCAAACTAAAGTGCCACGACCAATATTGCTTGTATCCCAGTGCCGTGCAGGGAATAGTAGAGCAACGTAGAGTGCAGGAATCCATCGAACAGCAGCGTACAGCGCAAAGGTCATAGCTATCATATCCTAAACTATCCAAAGGTAACGTAGCCAAGCGTAACATGACTAAACATAATGTGCCGAAATAATTATTGCTAGCCTCGGCAGAGCAAAGCAGGGTATACTAGAGCAGAGTGGAGCCCTGAATTCCACAGAATAACAATGTATAGCTCGAAATCCGGAGCTATTCTAACCGCACATAGCCAAACCGTACATAACAAAGCGTAACCAGGCTCAGCAAAACGTGCCGCGGCCACTGCTTCTGGCCCCCAGAGACGAGCAGAATATAGTACAGCACAGTAGATCGCAGAAATCCACTACATGGTAGTGTATAGCACGGAAGTCAAAGCCAACCTAACCAAACTTAACCAAACCAAACATTAAAGTGCGTAACCTAGCTGATATTCACGTCCAGCGACAGCTACTGCTAGCCTCCGCAGAGTGGAGCAGGATATAGTAGAGCAAACTGTCGCGCAAGAATCCACCGAATTGCAGTTTATGCAACAAAAGTCAAAGATATCCTGTCCTAACATAAACAAGCGTAACGTAACCGAACGTAACCTAACAAGCGAACGTGCCGATATCACTATTTCTAGCCTCCCGATTGCCAAGCAAAATATACTTGAGCACAGCGGAGCGCAGAGAGCCACCGCTCTGCAGTGTGCAGCACAAAGGCCAAAGATATCATAACCAAACGTTGCCAAACCTAACCTAACCACAAGTAGCATTACTCAGAGTAACGTGCCGCGGCCGCTACTGCTGTCCTCCACAGACAAAGCAGAGCATATTGGAGCATAGTAGAGTGCAGAAGTCCATCGAATAAGAGTGTATAGCTCGTAAGTATTAGGTCTCCTAACCGAAGGTAAGCCAGCCAAGCTAGCAAAACGTATCCAAACTAAACCTAAGGTGCCACGCCTACTATTGCTGGCCTCTACAACGTTGAGTAGGTTACAGTAGAGCAAAGCAGAGTGCACAAATCCACCGTATAGCAGTGTATAGCACAAAAGCCGAAGCTGTCTTATCCCAACCTCACCAAACGTAACGCAAACAAGCATGACTTAACTCAAACCAACTTGCCGAGGCATCTGTTGCTGAAATCACAAGAACCAAGCACAGCACATCACAGGAGGGTAGAGCTCAGAAATCCATTGAATCGCAGTGTATATCGCAAAAGTCAAAGCTGCTCTATCATAACCTAACCAATCCTAACATACCCGAACATAACCGAACACAATCTAACAAGCCAAGGACACCACCGCTACGCCCGCCAGGGACAAACACAATATACTAGAGCACAGTGGAGCGTGGAAATCCACCGCATTGCAGTCCGTAGCACAAGAGTGAGCGATATCCAAACCCAACCTGACAAAACCAAGACTGACCGAACGCAGCATAACTCGGCATAACGTGGCGAGGCAACTATTGCTGACATCCTCAGGGCCAAGCAGAGCATATTAGAGCGCCGTAGAGCGCAGAAATTCGCCTAAGAACCGCGTACAGCACAATAGTCAATGCTATCCTACCTTAAACGGACCAAACGTAACATAACTCTACATAACATGCCGAGATGCCTCCTGCTGACCTCCCCAGAGCCAAGCAGAACATGCTAGAGCAGGGCAGAGCGCAGGAAAGGCACCGAAAAACTGTGTATAGCACAGAAGCCAAAGCTACCCTATCCCAACATAATCAGACGTAACAGAACCAAACGTAACATAACCGAACGTAGCCTAGCTCAACTAAAGTGCCAAGGTCACTACTGCTGGCATCCCAAAAGCCAAGCAGAACATGCTAGTGCACAGTACAGCGCAGAAAATCACATTACAGCCGTGTATAGAACAAAAGTCAAATCCATCCAGACCGAACCGAACCCAACCTAACCAAACCAAACGTTACCTAAC
>NW_016909587.1:0-41404 GCF_001483705.2 Eufriesea mexicana
TGCGATGGATTTCTGCGCTCTGCTGTGCTCTAGTACATTCTGCTTGCCTCTGTGGACGGCAGCAATGGTGGTCTCGTCCAGTTAGGTGGAGTTGGGCTACGTTTGTATACGTTACGTTTGACTAGGTTGGGATAAGCACCTTTGACCTTTGTGCTATACAGTGCAATGAGTTGGACTTCTGCGCTCCATTGCGCTCTAGTGTGTTATGCTTTGGTGTGGGGTGGCTTGTAATAGTGGCATCAACACATTTGGTTCAGCTATGGTACGTTCGTGTATGTAACGTTTGGTGGGGTTAGGATATGATAGTCAAGGCGTTTGTGCTGAACACTGCTGTCAGCGGATTCCTGCGCATTACTGCGTTGCAATATTTTCTGCTTGGTTCTGGCTAGGCCCGCGTGAGTGATCTCGGCACGATAGGTTGAGCTATGTTACGTATGTTTAGGTTAGTTTGTGTCAACCTCGGTCAGGTTACCTTCGACTTTCGTGCTATAAACCGTTTTTCGGAGGATTCCTGCGGTTGTCTGAGCTCCACTATATTATGCTTGGCCCTGGGCATGCCAGAAATAGTGGCCGCAGTGCGTTATGCTCTGTTAGGCTACGTTGGAATAGGTTACGTCAAGTCATGCTTGGTCAGGATTGCTTCGACCTTCGTGCTATACACCATTATTCATCGAGCTCCTGTGATCTACTGCGCTCTACTTGAATCCACTAGGCTATGGGGAGCCCAGGAGCTCTGGCCGCGGAGTGCTATGTTGAGTTATGCTACGTTTGTTTCTGTTAGGTCTGTCCGGTTGGGTTAGGATATCTTCGACTTTTGTGCTATTCACTACAATGCGGTGTGTCTCTGCGCACAACTGCCCCTTAGTAAATTCGGCTTGTCTCTGTGGAGGCCAGCAATTGTGGTCTCGCCCTTTTTGGTTGAGTCAGGTTGCGTTTGTTTATGTTGCGTTTGGCAATGAGAGTATATGACACTTCGACTTCTATTCTGCTCACTGCTATTTGGTGGATTCCTGCGCTCGTATGTGCCCTCGTGTGCCCGCCTGTATCAGGGGATGCCAGCACAATTGGTCTCGTCGCGATATCCTTATATACACTACGCTTGGTAGGCAAGGTAATCTCAAATTTTAACAGGGTATATTTGACTTTTGCGCTATACACTGCAATGCAGTGGACTTCCGCGCTCTAATGTGCTCTAGTGTGACCTGCCTGGCCCTGGGGATGCCAATAATATTGCTCTCGTCACGTTATGTTTATATACACTACATTTGGTTAGGTAAGGTGTGGACTTTTGCGCTATACACTGCAATGCGATGGATTTCTGCGCTCTGCTGTGTTTTAGTATATTCTGCTTGGATACAGGGAGGACAGGAATAGTGGTCTCGGCACGTTATGTTGAGGTATGCCACGTTTGGTTATGTTATGTTTGGTGGAGTTAGGATCGGATAGCTCAGAGATCTGTTCTATACACTGCTGTCCACCGATTTCTGCGCTGTAATGCTCTCTAACATTTCGTGCTTGGCTCTGGCGATTCCAGCAATAGTGGTCTCGTTGCGTTAGGTATACTTCGGCTACGTTTGCGTATGACAAGTATGGCTATGTTAGGAGAGAATAGCTTTAACTTTTGTGCTATACACTGCCGTTTGGTGGACTATTGTTATGTTATGCGGGGATATCCTCGGCTTTTGTGCTCCAATCTGCTTTTCGGATGATCTATGCGCTCTAATGTGTTCCAGTATGCCCTGCTTGTCTCCGCGAAGGCCATCAATAGCGGCCGCCGCACATCAAGCTGATCCATGCTATGTTTGGTCATGTTAGGTAATGCCGGGCTTAGTTAGGGCATCTTCGAGTTTTGTGCCATACGCTGCTATTCTATGGATATCTACGCTCAAAATAGCTCTACTATGTTCCGCTCGACTCATGGGTGACGAGCAATAGTGGTCGTGGCACGTTACGTTGGATTATGTTGCGTTTGGTTAAGCTATGTTAGGCTATGTTTGGTCAGGGAAGCTTTAACTTTCATGCCATTCCCTGCTAATCGTCGTGTTCCTGTGACCTACTGTGCTCTGCTACATTCTGCCTGTCTACGGAGAGGCCAGAAGCAGTGTCCCCTGCACGTTATGTTGAGTTATGCTACGTTTGGTTAGGTTAGGTTAGGTCAGGTTATGCAAGGATATCTACGGCTTTTGTGCTATTCACTGCTATGCGGTCGATTTCTGCGCTTTACTACACCTTGCAGCAATGTTCCAGTCTCTGTGGGGGCAAGCAGCGGTGGTCTCGTCAAGGTAGGTCGATTTATGTTACGTTTGGACATGTCACGTTTGGCTACGTTACGATAGGCCTCATTGATTTCTGTGCCATACTCTGCTATTCGGTGGATCTCTGCGATCTACAGTAATCTGCTGAGTTTTGCTTGGCTCTGGGGATGCCTGCAGCTGCGGTCGTGGCACGTTATGTTCAGTCATGCTAGGCTCAGATAGGTTAGGTTAGGTCAAGTTAGGTAAGGGTATCCTCGACTTTCGTGACATACACTGCTATTCAGTGGACTTCTGCGGTCTACTGTGCCCTAGTACGTTCTGCTTGTCTCTCTGGTGGTCAGCAATAGTTGTCTCGTGATGTTAGGTTGAGTTAGGTTACGTTTGGGCATGTTACGTTTTGCTAGGTTAAAGTATGCTGCTTTCACATCTCCGCTATTCACTGCTATTCTGTGGATTTCTGAGCTCTAATGTGCTCTAATATGACATGCTTGGCTATGGGGAGGCCAGAGATATTGGTCTTTTCGCGTCTTGCTTAATTACACCACGTCTAGGAAGATTTGGTAAGGTCAGGTTCGGTCAGGTTATGCCTGACATTTGTGCCACTCAATGCAAGACGGTGGGTTTGTGCTCACTACTGTGCTCTAGTACATTCTGCTTGTCCCTGTCGAGGCCAGCAATAGTGGTCACGTCATGTTAGATTGAGTAATGTTACGTTTGGGTGTGTTACGTTTGGTGAGGTCAGGAGAGGATAGTTTAGACTTTTGTTCTGTACGTTGCTATCCGCGGATAACTGCGCTCTATTTTGTTCCACTATTTTCCGCTGGGCTCTGACGGTGTGAGCAATAGTGGTCTCGGCACGTTAGGAGGGTTATGTTACGTCACGTTATGTTACGTTACGAAGGTTCGGTTAGGATTTCTTTGACTTTTGTGCTATACGCCTCTGTTTAGTGACTTTCTGCGCTCGACATTGCTCTACTATACTCTGCTCGACTCTGTGGAGGCGAGCAATAGCGGTCACGACACACTAGCTTTTGTTAGGTTACGTTTGGTTAGGTAAGTTTAGATAAAGTTTGGCTAGGATAGCTACGACATTCGTATTATACACAGTTACTCGATGGGGTTTCGCAATCTGCTGTGCCCTGCTACATTCTGCTTGGATCAGGGGAGGCCAGCAGCAGTGGCCGCGGCCCATCATTTTGGGCTATGATACGCTCGGTTGTTAGGTTGGGTCAGGTTAGCTATATCTTCAGCTTTTGCGCTGTAAAGTGTGTTTCGGTAGATTTCTACACTCCACGTTGCTCCATTACACTCTGCTCGACTCCAGGGAGGAGAGCAATGGTGGCCGCGGCACCTTATGTTGAGGTATGTTACGAATGGTTAGTTGAGGTTAGGCAAGTTTGGTTGGGATGGCGTCGACATTCGTGTCATACACTGTTATTCGGTGGATCTCTGTGTTCGACTGTGCTCCACTAAAGTATAATCGTTCCTCGGATTGCCAGCTGTATGGGTCTCGGCACGTCAGGTTCAGTTGGGTTACGTTCGATTAGTTTAGGTTTGGTTAATTTCGGTAACGGTACCTTTGACTTCCGTGTTATACACTGCTGTTCGGTGGATTTCTGCGCTCTGCTGCTCCCTTCTACATTCTGCTTGTCTCTGTGGATGCCAGCAATAGAAGCCTCGTTATGTTAGGTTGAGTTATACTACGTTTGTGTATGTCACGTTTGGCTAGGTTGGAATAGGCTACTTTGACTTATGTGCGTTTCACTGCTACTCGGTGGATTTCTGCTATTTAGTGTGCTCTAATATGCTCCGCATGGCTATGGGGAGGCCAATAATAGGGGACTCGGCAACATGGGTTGAGTAAGGATACCTATTGTTAGATTAGGTTAGGATGGCTCGGTTCGGATTTCTTTGACCTTCGTGCTGTAAACTGCTATTCGGTGGATTTCTGCTCTCTAATGCGCCCTAATACGCTCTTCATGGCTCTGGGAGGCAAGCAGCATTGGTCTCCTCGCGCTATGTTGAGTTACACTAGGTTTGGGAATGTTACGTTGGGATATGTTAGTTCAGGATATACTTGACTTTTGTGCTATACGCTGCAATGCGGTGGATTTCTGCGCCCTGCCGTGCTCTAGTATTTTCTGCTAGGCTCTGGGGAGGACAGCAATAGTAGTCTCGGCACGTAAGTTTGTGCTACGCTACGTTCTACGACTGGGAGGTTAAGATAGGATAGTTTAGACCTTCGTGCTATACACACCTTTCCGCGGATTTCTGCGCCCTACTGCGCTCAAGTAAATTAGGCTTGTATCTGTCGAGACCAGCAATAGTGGCCTCGGCAAGATAGGTTGGGTTAGGCTATGCCTTTGTGTGCTACGTTTGGCTAGGTTAGTAGAGGCTACTTTCACTTCTGTGCTATTCGCCGTTATTCGGTGGATTTCTGCGACCTAATAAGCACTAATATGCTCTGCTTGGCGAAGGGGAGATCAGAAATATTGGTCTCGTCACGTTATGTTTATATCCACTACGTTTGCATAGGTAAGGTAATGTCAGCTTATGTCAGGATATGATTGATTTTTGTGCTGTGCACTGCATTGCGATGGATATACGCGCTCTGCTCTGCTCTAGTATATTCCGCTTCGTCCTGGGGAGGCAAGGAGTAGTGGTCTCGGCGCGTTAGTCTCAGTTAGGCTACGCTTTGCATGTGTCATGTTTGGGTACGTTAGGACTGTGTATATTAGACTTTCGAGCCATTCACTGCATTGCGGTGGATTTCTGCGCTATACTTTGCTTTGGAGCATTCATCTTGTCTCTGTGTAGGCGAGCAATGGTGGTCTCGTCGAGTTAGTTTGAATCATGTCACGTTTGAACACGTCTCGTTTGGCTACGTTAGGATGGGCTACATTGACTTCTGTGCTTTACACTGCCATTCGGTGGATTTTAGTGATCCACTGTGCTCTCCTACATTCTGCTTCGCTCAGTGGAGGCCAGGAGTACTAGTCAATCCATGTTATGTTGAGCTATGCTGCGTTCGGTTTAGTTACGTTAGGCCAGGTTAGGACATGACATCTTAGACTTTCGTGCTATACATTGCTATTCGGGGGATTCCTGCGCTCGGCTGTTCTCTATTATATTCTGCTTGGCACTGCGGACTCCAGCAATAGGGGTCGCGTCACGTTATGTTCTGTTGGGCTACGTTTGATTAGGATATGCTAGGTAAAGTTTGGTCAGCATAGCATTGACTTTCGTGCTGCACACTGATATACGGTGTGTTTCTGTGAGTTACCGCGGTCTGCTTCATCCTACCTGGTTCGGGGAAGGCCAGGAGTAGTGGTCGCTGTGCGTTACGTTGTGCCATGGTACGTTTTCTTAGGTTAGGCTGGATCATGTTATGTTACGCTATCTACGGCTTTTGTGCTATTCACTGCAATGCGGTCGATTTCTGCACAGCATTGTGCTCTGGTACATTCTGCTTTTATGTGTCGGAGCCAGCAATAGTGGTCTCGTCATGTTAGATTTGGTTATGTCACGTTTGTATATGTTACGTTTGGCTTGGTTAGAATAGGCTACTACGACTTTCGGGCTATCCACTGCTAGTCGGCGGATACCTACGCTCTAGTGTGCTCTAATATGCTCTGCTTGGCACAAACCAGTCCAGCAATATTGGTTGGGCTGAGTTTTGCTACGATTCGTTAGGTTAGGTTAGGTTAAGTATTGTAAGGGTAGCTTTGACTTTCGTGCTCTACACTATTATTCGGTGTATTTCTGTGATCTACTGTGCTCTACTACATTCAGCTTGTCTCTGGAAAGGACATCAATTGTGGTCTGGGAACGTTATGTTGATACAGGTTAATTCCGGTTAAGTTGGGTTGGGCTAAGTATTGCTATGACAGGTATAACTTTTGCTCTGTACACTGCTATTCGCTGGACCTCATCGCCCTACAGTCCTGCTGCTCTTGCAAGTCCTAATTTGCTCTGGGGGGCAGCAATATTGGTCTCGGCACGTTAGGTTGCGTTATGCTATGTTTGGCTATGTTCCGTTGGTTTGGTCTAGGTTTGGGTACCTTAGACCTTTCTGGTGTACACTGCGATTCTATGGATTTCTGCGCCCTACTCTACACTAATGTACTGTCCTTGCCTCTGTGGAGGCCAGCAATAGCGGTCGCGGTACGATAGGCTGAGTTAGATTACGTTCCGTTATGTTACGATTTGTCAAATTAGGAGAGGGCAACTTTGACTTTAGTGCTGTAAACTGCTATTCGGAGGATTTCCGCGCCCTACTGTGCTCTAATATTTTCAGCTTGACTCCGGGAAGTCCAGCAATATTGGCCTTGGCACGTTATGCTGAGTCAGGTTACGTTCGGATAGGTTGGGCTAGGCTAAGTTTGGTTAGGGTATCTTCACCTTCTGTGCCGTACACGGCTATTCGGTGCACTTCTGCGCACTACTGTGCTCTAGTATGTCCTGCTGGACGCTGAGGAGGGCAGCAATATCCGTCTCGGCACATTAGGTTGTGTTAGGCTATGTTTGATTATGTTCTGTTGGATTGAGTTAGGCTTGGGTAGCTTTGAATTTTCTGACATACACTGCAATCATATGGAATTCTGCGTTCCACTCTCCACTGCTGTCTCCTGCTTGGCTGTGGGAGGACAGCAGTAGTGTTCGCTACACGTTAGGTTGAAATGAATTTCATTTGTTAGATTAGGAGAGGGTAGCTTCGTTTTACGTGCAACAGCATGCTATTAGGTGAATTCCTGCGCCCTGCGGTGATCTAATATTTTCATCCCGGCTCTGGGAAAGCCAGCAATGGTGGTCTCGTAGCGATATGGTAATTCCAGTTACTTTCGGATAGGCCGGGTTGGGCTATGTGTGGTAAAGATTAATTTAACCTTTGTGCTGTACACAGCTATTCGGAGGACTTCTGCGCTCTACTGTGCCAGAGTACGTCCTGATTGGCTCTGAGGAGGGCAGCAGTAGCGTTCTCGGCGCGTAAGCAGGGGAGTCTATGTTTGGTTATGTTCTGTCTGTTTGAGTCAGGCATATGTTGCTTCGACTTTTCTGATATACACTGCGAATCTATGGATTTCTGTGTTCTACTCTACACTAACGTATTCTGCCTGTCTCTGGGGAGGCCAGCGATAGTGGTCTTGGCACATTAGGTTGAGACAGGTTACGTTTGGTTATGTTACAATTAGTTAGGTTAGTAGAGGGTAGCTTTGACTTTGGTACTATGGTCTGTCATTATATGGATTACCGCGCCTCACAGCGCTCTAATATTTTCAGATTGGCTCCGTAAAGGCCAGCAATAGTGGTTATGATCTGTCAGGCTACGTTCGGTTGGGATGGATTAGGCTATGTTTGGCTAGGGTAGCACTAACTATTTTGCTGCGCATTGCTATTCGATCGATTTCCTCGCTACGCTGCGCACTAATGTGTCCTGCTTGACTCTGTGGAGGGCAGCAATATCGGTCTCGGCACGTAAGTTTGAGATAGGCTACGTTCGGTTATGTTCTGTTGGTTTGGGTTAGGCTTAGGTAGCTCTGACTTTTCTGATGCACACAGAGTTTCTTTGGATTTCTGCGTTCTACTCTCCAATAGTGCGTTCCGTTTGGTTCCGGGCAGTCAAGCAGTAGTGGTCGCGGTACGTTATGATGTGTTATCCTACGTTCCTTTATTTTACATTTGGTTAGGTTAGGGGAAGCTTTCTTTTACTTTAGTGCTGCAGTCTGCCACTATGTGGATTTCTGCACCCTACCGCGCTCTAATATTTTTAGCTCGGCCCTGCGAACGCCAGCAATAGTGGTCTCGCCACGTTACGCATAGCTATGTTACGTTCGGCAGGATTGCGTCACGGTAAGTTGCCTAACGTAACCTAACGTAACCTAACCTGACCTGACCTAACTTAACCTATCCTAACCAAACCTTATCTAACCTAACCCGACCTAACCTAACCTAACATATCCTAACCAATCCTAACCTAGCCAAACGTAACACAACTCAAGCTAACGTGCCGCGAACACTATTGATGGCCTCCGCGGGGCCAAGCAGAACACATTAGTGGAGAGTAGAACGCACAAATCCATAGAATCGCTGTGTGTAATGGAATGGACAAAGCTACAAAGACCTAACGCATACCAACGTAATATAACCAAACATTGCCCAACTCAAACTAACCTGCAGAGACCGCCTTTGCTGCTCTCTCCAGAGACAAACAAGACATACAAGAGCACAGTTGAACGCAGCAATCCATCGAATACCTGTCTACAGCACAAAAGTTAGAACTATTTTAGCCAAGCTTAGCCGAACACAACGTAACCGAGCGTAACCTGCCTCAACATAACGAGCCGTGAACAATATTGCTGGCCTTCCAAGAGCAAAGCGGAATAAGCTAGAGCACAGGAGGGCGCATAAATCCGCCGCGCACATGTGCAAGGCACAAAAGTCAAAGGTACCCTAACCTAATCAGACAAAACCGAACATAGCCAAACAAAACATGTCTGAGCCTAACGTGCCAAGAATACCACTGCTAGCATCCACCGCTACAGGCAGAGCATATTAAAGAAAGATAGAGCGCAGAAATCCACCGAAGAGCAGCGCATAGCGCAAAAGTCAACTCTACCCTATCGTACCATACCAAGACGTAACATATGCAGACGTAACGTGACACATACTGACGTTCCCCGACTGCTATTGCTGGCCTCACGAGAGCTTAGCAGAGTACTGCACAGCATTTTAGAGCGCCGAGATCGTCCGAGAAGCTGTGTACAGCTCAAAAGTCAAAGCTATTCTAGCCAAGCCTAACCAAACCTAACCAAACCGAACGCAACATAACTCATCCTAACGTGACGATAGATATATTGCTGGCGTCCACACAGAAAACCGGAGTGTGATAGCGCAGAGAACGGCTCAGGCGTCCATGAAACTGCAGTGTGTAGCACAAAAATCAAAGCCATCCTCTCCCAACCTAACCAAACGTAACATAACCAAACGCAACCTATCTCAGACTAACGAGACGAGACGAATGCTGCTGGCCTCCCGAGAGCCAAGCAGAATATACTACGGCACATCATAGCGCAGAAATCCACCGATTAACGGTGTGCAGCATGAATGTCAAAGCTGCCACATCATAACATTTCCAACCGTAAAATAGTCAAACGTTATCTATCTCAATCTAACATGCCCAGAACACTGTTGCTGTTCTCACCAGAGCCAAGCAAAGCATACTAGAGCACAATTGAGCACAGAAATCAGCCGAACAACTGTCTATACCAGAAAGCCAAAGCATCCAAAACCTAACCCAATCTAACGTAACCTAACCTAACGTAGCCCAACTCTACCAAACCTGCCTAGAACACAATTACTGGACCCCCGAATTCAAGCAGAGTACAGTAGAGCGACGTAGAGCATGGAAATCTTCCGAATAGCGGAGTACAGCAGAAAAGTCGAAGATATCCTGTACTAACCGAACCAATCATAACATAACTAAACGTACCCTAACGCATCCTATCGAGCCATGACCACTAATGCTGGTCTCCCAGTGTCGGGCAGGGTATAATAGAGCACAGTAGAGCGCAGAAAGCCACCAAATAGCAATGTATAACACAAAAGCCGAAGATATCCAGACCTAGCCAGTCATGACCTAACATAGCCGAACGTAGAGTAACTAAACTTAACGCGCCGCGAGCACTATTTCCGGCTTCCCCGGATACAAGCAGAGCGTATAAGAGGAGAGTAGAGCGGAGGAGACCATAGAGTCGCAGCGTGTAGCGGAAAAGTCGAAGCTATCCAGACTTAACCAGAGATAACATAACATGACCAAAGTATTCCATCTCAAACTGTCGTGCCGAGACCATTATTACTAGCCTCCACAGAGCCAAGCAGGACTTACTAGAGCAGAGTAGAGCGCAGATATCCGCCGAATAGCAGCGTACATCGCAAAAGTTAAAACCATCCTGACAAATCCTAGCCTGACCCAACCTAGTCGAACGTAACATGACAGAGTGTATCGTGCGGAGGCCACTATTTCTGGTACACTCTGAGCCAAGCTGACGGCATTAGAGCTGTCTACGGCGCAGGAATCCATCCAATACCAGACCATAGCACTAAAGTCAAAGCTACCCTCTCCTAACCAAGCAAATCGTAACATAACAGAACGCAACCTATCTCAACCTAACGTGCAGCGACCAGCACTGCAGGCCACCATAGAGCCAAGCAGAACACACTAGTAGGGAGTAGAACGCAGAAATCCGTATAATCGCAGTGTATATCAGCAAAGTCAAAGCTACCCAAGCCAATCCCAAACCAACAGAACATAGCCAGACATAGCATAAGGCACCAAATTGTGCCGAGACCGCTGTTGCTACCCTCCCCAGAGCCAAGCAGGTCATACTAGAACACAGTAGGGAGGAGAAATCCTCCTAATGGCAGACTATAGCTCTAAAGTCAAAGCCATCATGTCCTAACATAAGCAACCGTAACAAAATAAAGCTTAAGCCGACTCAAATAAACTTGCCACCACCACCATTGCTGGTGTCCACAGAGTCAAGCGGAGCACGTTAGTGGAGCGTAGAACGCAGAAATCCATAGAACCGCAGTGTATATCAGAGAAGTCAAAGCTATCCACACCCTACACAAACCAACACGAGACAACCAAAAATAGCCCAACTCAACCTATCGTGCCGAGACTGCTAATGCTGCCGTCTTCAGAGCCAAGCAGGAGATAGTAGAGCACATTGGATCGCAGCAATACATCGAATAGCAGTCTGCAGCGCAAAAGTTATAGCTATCTTAACCAAACTTAGCCTAGCACAATCTAACAGAACGTAACCTTTCCCAACATAATGCGCCGGGATCAATATTGCTGGCCTTCCGAGAGCCAAGCAGAATATACTGGAGCACAGTGGGGCGCAGAAATCCACCGAACAACAGTCTATACCACGAAAGGCATAGCTATCCAAACCTAACGAAGGCTACCATACCCTAACCGAGCGTAGCACAACTCACCCTAACGTGCCGTGGTCACTGTTCCTGGCTTCCCCAAAGTCGAACAGTATATAGGGAGCAGTGTAGAGCGTAGGAATTCACCGAATATCAGTGTATAGCACAAAAGCCAATCAAAGCATAATTTAACCTGGCCTAGCCTAACCTAACCAAACGTAGGCTAACTAAACTTACCGGGACGGGTCCACTATTGCTGTCATCCACGCAGCCAAGCAGAACATATTAGAGGAGAGCAGGGCGCAGAAATCAATTGGATCGCAGTGTACAGCAGAAAATTCAAAGGTATGCAATCCTATCCCAAACTAACATAACATAACCTATCGTAGCCGAAATCAGCGTAACGTGCCACGGCCATTATTGCTCGCGTCCCGTGAGTCGAGCAGAGTGCAGCAGAGCAATGTAGAGCGTAGAAATCCCCGAATACCAGTGTACAGCACAAAAGTGGAATTTATCCCATCCTAACCTATCCAAGCGTAATATAGGCAAACGTAACGTGACATAACCTAACGTGCCGAGACCACTATTGCGGGCCACCCCTCAGAAAGGCAGAATATACTAGACCATAGTAAAGCGCGGAAAGCCACGACATAGCACCGTATATAGCAAAAGGCAAAGATTTCCCAGCCACACCTGACCTATCCTGACGTTACCAAACGCAGACTATCAAAACCTAACGAGCCGAGTCCACCATTGCTGGCCTCCATATCGCCAAGCAGAACATATTAGATGAGCGTAGAGCGCAGAAGTCAATAGAATGGCAATGTATGGCAGAATAGTCAAAGCTATCCTTACCTATCCCGGACTAACCTGACATAACCAAACGTAACATAACCAAAACATACGTGTCGCGACCACTACTTCTGAAGTCCCCAGTAAAAAGCAGATGAAGTAAACATATCCAAATGCCACATAACTCAGCACAACGTGCAGCGACCACTGGTGCTGTCTTCCCCAGAGCGGAACAGAGTATAGTAGAGCAATGTAGAGAGTAGAAATCCAGCGGACATCTGTGTATATCAAAAAAGACGAAGCTACCACATCCTAACCTATCAAAGCGTAATAAAACCGATCGTAACATAAATTTACGTAACGTACAGAGGCCACTATTACTGGAATCCCCAGAGCCAAGCAGGACACACTAGAGAACAGTAGAGCGCAGGAAGCCGCCAAATAGCACGGAATGGAACAAACATCACAGGTACGCTAACTTTACCTGACCCAACCTGACGCAACCGAACGTAGACTAGCACAACTTTACGTGCCGATACCACTATTGCTGGCACTTCGAGAACGGTGATGAACATTTTAGAGCACAGGAGAGGGCAAGAATCCGCCGAATAGCAGTGTATACCAAAAAAGTCAAAGCTATACCCTCCTAACCTAACCAATCGTAACATAACGAAACGTAACCAAACTCTGCCTGACCGTCCTACACCAGTATTTCTGGCCTCCCAAGAGCCAAGGTGGATATACTATGGCACAGTAGATCACAGAAATCCGCGGAGGAGCAGTGTAAAGCTCAAAGGTAAAGATAACCTAACCTAACCCAACCATACCTAACCCGCACAAACGTAGACTAACTCAGCATAAGCGCCTAGACCACTATCACAGTATATCTCAGACCCAAACTGAGCATATCAGATCACTGTGGAGCGCAAGGATCAAACGAATAGTAGTGCACAGCTCAAAAGACATAGCTATCCTAGCCCAACATTACCAAGCATAACATAACCAAACGTAACATATCCCGGCCGAACGTGCTGAGACCGCTCTTGCTGACTCCCACGGAGCCAACCAGAGTACACTAGGACACACTATAGCGCAGAAATCCGTCGCATTGATGTGCAAATCACAGAAGTCGGGGATAACCTAACTAAACCTTACCTGATCTAACCTACCCAAACGAAGGCTAACTCAACGTAGCCTGCCGATGCCACAGTTGCCGGCCTTTCCAGAGACAAGCAGAACATGTTAGAGCATTGTAGAGAGCAGACGTCCAACGAACAGCAGCGGATGGCACAAAAGTTATAGCTATTCTTTACTAACTCAGCCAATCGTAACATAAACGAACTTAACCTAACTAAAAGTAATTTGCCGAAACCACTATTGCTGGCCTCCCCAAAGCCAAGCTGATCATATTAGAGCGCAGTAGAGCGAAGAAATTCGTGACATTGCCGTGCATATGCTGAAGTCAAGGCTCTTCAATCTTAACAAAGACAAATCTCACCTAGCCGTGCGTTACATATCTCAGTGGAACGTACCGCGATCGCTACTCTATGAGTCCCTGGAGAAAAGCGGAGTGCAGTAGAGCACAAAGGAGAGCAGGGCTCTATAGAATTGTAGTGCGTAGCGCAAATGTCGCAGATACCCCTAAGCTACCGCCTAACCCAACATAGCCTAAAATTACCAAACGTAAACGAGCTCAATCCATCGTGCCGCCACCACAATTGCTGGCCTCCGCAGAGCGAAGCAGAACATACCAGAGCACAGCACAGCGCACAAATCCACCGAATAGCTGTGTACAGCATAAAAATTATAGCAATCCTGACCGAACTTATCCTATTAGAAACTAACGGAATATGTGTCACAGCATAGCGGGCCAAGACCTATATTGCTGGCTTTCCCAGAGCCAAGCTAAAAACATAAGAGCGTTGTAGGGCGCACAAGTTCCCCTAATATCAAACTGAGGCACTAAAGTCGAAGTTATACTCTCCTATCATAACCAATCGTAACATAACCAAACGTAACGTATCTCAATCTAACGTGGCGCAACCACTGTTGCTATCCTCCCCAGAGCCAGGCAGTGCACACTGGTGGAGAGTAGAACACAGAAATCCATAGAATCGAAGTGTATATCAGTAGAGTCAAAGCAACCCAAACCTAACCCTAACAACAGAACGTAAGTGAACATAGCGTAACTAAACTTAACGTGCCGAGACCGTTATTTCTGTACTCCCCATGCCACAGCAGGACGTACTAGAGCACACTGGAATGCATATATTTACCCAATGGCGGTGTGCAGCACAATAGTCAGGGCCATGGCAACCAAATTTAGCCTTACCCAACATATCCGAACGTAACCTGTCTCAACATAACGCGCCGAGACCACTATTGCTGGCATTCCCAGAGACAATCAGAAAAGATTATAGCACAGCAGGGCGCAGGAATCCACCTAAAGGCAAACTGCAGCACTAAAGTCAAAGCAATTCTCCCCTAACCTAACCAACCGAAATATAACCGAACGCAACCTAACTGAACCTAACGTGCCACGACCACAATTGCAGGCCTTTCCAGAGCCAAGCAGAGCACGTAAGTGTAGAGTAGAGCGCAGAAATCCATGTAACAGATGTGTACATCTCAAAGGTCATAGCTACCCGGACCTAACCCGAACCAACAGAACATAAAGAAAAATAGCCTAACCCAACCTAGCGTGCCGAGAGCGATACTTCTGCCCTCATCAGTGCCAAGCAGAGCATACTACAGCGCAATGGAACGCAACTCTCAACAGAACAGCAGTGTGAAGCACAAAGGTTAAAGCTTTCCTTTCCAAACGTACTTCAACGAAACATAACATAACGAGACCTGACCCAACGTAACGTTCCCAGACCACTATTTCTGTCCTTCCCAGATCCAAGCAGGGCATTCTAGAGCACAGCTTGGCCCAGGTGTGGCCAGCAACAGTGGTCGCGGCAGGCTAGTTTGAGATATGTTGCGTTCGGTTAGGTTGCGTCAGGTTCAGTTTGGTCATGGTAGCTTTAACTTTTATGCTATACACTGCTGCTCGGTGGATTTCTGCGCTGTATTGAGCTCTAGTATGTCCTACCTGGCTCTGGGGTGGGCAAAAATATCGGTCTCTGCACATTAGGTTGTGTCGTGCTATGTTTGGTTGTATTCCGCTTGTCTGGGTTAGGCCTGGGAGTCTTTGATCCTTCTGATATACACTGCGACTGTACGGATTTCTTCGTTCCACTTACTACTAGTTTGTACAACTTGACTCTGAGTAGGCCAGAAATAGCCGTCGCGGCACGTTAGGTCGAGTTGAGTTACGTTAGGTTATATTACGGTTGGTTGTGTTAGGAGAGGATGGCATTGACTTTGGTGTCATTGTCTGCTGCTCTGAGGACATCTGCTCACTACAATGCTTTAATATTCACAGCAGGACTATGGGAAGGACGGCAACAGTGGTCTCGGCGCGTCGTGTTGTGTCAGGTTACGATTGGTTTGTCTGGGTTAGGCTAAGTTTGGTGAGGATAGCTTCAACTTTTGTGCTGCTCACTGCTATTCGGTGCATTCCGGCGCTCTGCTGCGCTCAAGTGTGTCCTGCTTGTCTCTGGGAAGGGCAGCAATAGTGGTCGCGGCAGGATACGTTGAGCCATGTTATGTTTGGTTATGATACAATTGGCTAGGTTAGGAGGGGATGGCATCGTATTTAGTGCTGTATTCCGCTATTAGGTGGATTTCTGCGCATTACAGTGCTCTAGTACTTTCAGCTTGCCTCTGGCAAGGACAGCAAGTGTGGTCTCAGCACGTAAATATGTGCCAGGATACGTTCGGTTGGTTTGTGTTAGGCTACGTTTGGTAATGGTAGCAATAACTTTTTTGCTGTACAATGCTATTCGGTAGATTTCTGCGCTCTACTGTGCTCTTGTATACCCTGCTAGGCTCTGTGCAGGGCAACAATTGCGGAGTAGGCACGTTAGGTTGAGTCAGGCCATGTTTGGCTATGTTCCGTTGGTTTGGGTTAGGCCTCGGTAGCCTTGACTTTTATGATATACACAGCGATTATATAGATTTCTGCGTTCTAGTTTCCACGAATGTGCTCCGCTTGACTCTGGGTAGGCCAGCAATTGTGGTCGCGGCACGTTAGTTTGAGTTGGGTTACGTTTGGCTATGTTACGGTTGGTTTGGTTAGGAGAGGATAGCTTTGGCATTAGTGCTACAGTCTGCTATTAGGTGGATCTCTGCCGCCTAAAGTGCTTCAATGTCTTCAGCTCGGCTCTGGGAAGGCCAGCAACAGTGGCCCAGGGACGTTACTTTGCAACAAGTGACGTTCCGTTAGGCTGGGTTAGGTAATTTTTGGTCATTTTAGTTTTAACTTTTGCGCTGTACGCTGCTATTCGACGGATTTCTGCCCTCTACTGCGCTCTAGTAAGACCTGCTAGGATCTGCGGTGGGAAAATATAGCGGCCTCGGCTCGTAAGAGTGTGTCAACCTATGTTTCGTTATGTTCCCTTGGCTAGTGTTAGGCATGGGTGGCTATGACTTTTCTGATATACACAGCGTTTATATGGATTTCTGCGTTCTAGTTTCCACGAATGTGCTCCGCATGACTCTGGGTAGGCCAGCAATAGTGGTCGCGGCACGTTATGTTGCGTCATGTTACGCTCGGTCACATTGAGTTAGGCTAAGCTTGGTCAGAGTAGCTTCACCTTCTGTGCTGTACACTGATGTTCTGTGGATTTCTGAGCTCTACTGCGCTCTAGTATGTCCTGCTTGTCTCTGGGATGTCCAGTATGTGTGGTCGCGGCACGTTAATGGAAGATACGATACGTTTCGTTATGTTACGATTCTTTAGGTTAGGAGAAGATAGAAAGGGATATAGTTCTACTGTTTGCTGTTAGGTTATTTCTGCACCCTACAGTGCTCTAATATTCTCAGGTTGACTCTGGGAATATCAGCAAAAGTGTTCTCGGATTATTACGTTGAGTCAGGTTACGTTCGGTTTTGTTGGGTTAGACAATGTTTGGTCAGGGCAGCTTTAACTCTTGCGCTGAGCGCTGCTATTAGTTAGATGCCTGTGCTATACCGTGCTCTCGTTTTTCCTGCTTGGCTTCGGGGAGGGGAGCAATAGCGGGCTCGGCACTTTAGGTTGTGTAATGCTAAGAATGTTTATGTTCTGTTTGTATGGTTGTGGTTGGGTAGCTCTGACATTTCCGATATACGCTGCGATTCTATGGATTTCAGCGCCCTACTCTCCAATAATGTGTCCTGCTTGGCTCTGTGGAGGACAGAAATAGTGTTCGCGGCACGTCTGTGTAATTTATGATACTTTGGCTTATGTTACGATTCCCTAGGTTAGGTGAGGTTAGCTAAGCCCCTAGTGCTATAGTCTGTTATTAGGTGTATTCCTGCAGCCTGCAGTGCTCTAATGTATTCTGCTTGGCCCTGGGGTGGCCAGCTACAGTGGTCGCGGCACGTTAGGTTGAGTTATTTAACGTTCGGTTAGGTTGCGTCAGGTTCAGTTTGGTCAGGGTAGCTTTAACTTATATGTGCTGTACACTGCTGTTGGGTGGATTTCTGCTCTCTACTGCGCTCTAGTGTTTTCTGCATGGATCTGGGGAGGCCATGAATAGTGATGGCGGCACGTCAGGGTAAGTTGGTATACGTTCGGGTATGTAACGATTCTCTGGGTTATCAGGGGACAGCTACGCCCTTAGTGCTATAGACTGCTATTAGGTGGATCCCAGCGCCCTACAGAGTAGTAATATTTTCAGCTTGGCTCTGGCAAGGCCGCAATAGTTATCTCGGCACGTTAGGCTGTGTTAGGCTGCGTTCGGTTAAGTTGCGTTAGGCTACCCTTCGATAGAGTAGTTTCAACTTTTCCGCTGTACACTGCTATTCGGCGGATTTCTGCACTCTACTGTGCTATAGTATGCCCTGCTTGCTTCTGTGGAGGGCAACGATTGCGGTGTCTGCACGATGGGTTGAATCAGGCTATGTTTGGTTATGTCCTATTGCTTTGGGTTAGGCTTGGGTAGCTTTACTCTGGCAAGGACAGCAAGTGTGGTCTCAGCACGTAAATATGTGTCAGGATACGTTCGGTTGGTTTGTGTTAGGCTACGTTTGGTAATGGTAGCTATAACTTTTTTGCTGTACACTGCTATTCGGTAGATTTCTGCGCTCTACTGTGCTCTTGTATACCCTGCTAGGCTCTGTGCAGGGCAACAATTGCGGAGTAGGCACGTTAGGTTGAGTCAGGCCATGTTTGGCTATGTTCCGTTGGTTTGGGTTAGGCCTCGGTAGCCTTGACTTTTATGATATACACAGCGATTATATAGATTTCTGCGTTCTAGTTTCCACGAATGTGCTCCGCTTGACTCTGGGTAGGCCAGCAATTGTGGTCGCGGCACGTTAGTTTGAGTTGGGTTACGTTTGGCTATGTTACGGTTGGTTTGGTTAGGAGAGGATAGCTTTGGCATTAGTGCTACAGTCTGCTATTAGGTGGATCTCTGTCGCCTAAAGTGCTTCAATGTCTTCAGCTCGGCTCTGGGAAGGCCAGCAACAGTGGCCCAGGGACGTTACTTTGCAACAAGTGACGTTCCGTTAGGCTGGGTTAGGTAATTTTTGGTCATTTTAGTTTTAACTTTTGCGCTGTACGCTGCTATTCGACGGATTTCTGCCCTCTACTGCGCTCTAGTAAGACCTGCTAGGATCTGCGGTGGGAAAATATAGCGGCCTCGGCTCGTAAGAGTGTGTCAACCTATGTTTCGTTATGTTCCGTTGGCTAGTGTTAGGCATGGGTGGCTATGACTTTTCTGATATACACTGCGTTTATATGGATTTCTGCGTTCTAGTTTCCACGAATGTGCTCCGCATGACTCTGGGTAGGCCAGCAATAGTGGTCGCGGCACGTTATGTTGCGTCATGTTACGCTCGGTCACATTGAGTTAGGCTAAGCTTGGTCAG
The DNA here is from genome assembly GCF_001483705.2 of Eufriesea mexicana. Classification (NCBI taxonomy): domain Eukaryota; kingdom Metazoa; phylum Arthropoda; class Insecta; order Hymenoptera; family Apidae; genus Eufriesea; species Eufriesea mexicana. Next base: position 18,939 of record NW_016909587.1, read on the forward strand.
GGTAGCTTCACCTTCTGTGCTGTACACTGATGTTCTGTGGATTTCTGCGCTCTACTGCGCTCTAGTATGTCCTGCTTGTCTCTGGGATGTCCAGTATGTGTGGTCGCGGCACGTTAATGGAAGATACGATACGTTTCGTTATGTTACGATTCTTTAGGTTAGGAGAAGATAGAAAGGGATATAGTTCTACTGTTTGCTGTTAGGTTATTTCTGCACCCTACAGTGCTCTAATATTCTCAGGTTGACTCTGGGAATATCAGCAAAAGTGTTCTCGGATTATTACGTTGAGTCAGGTTACGTTCGGTTGTGTTGGGTTAGACAATGTTTGGTCAGGGCAGCTTTAACTCTTGCGCTGAGCGCTGCTATTAGTTAGATGCCTGTGCTATACCGTGCTCTCGTTTTTCCTGCTTGGCTTCGGGGAGGGGAGCAATAGCGGGCTCGGCACTTTAGGTTGTGTAATGCTAAGAATGTTTATGTTCTGTTTGTATGGTTGTGGTTGGGTAGCTCTGACATTTCCGATATACGCTGCGATTCTATGGATTTCAGCGCCCTACTCTCCAATAATGTGTCCTGCTTGGCTCTGTGGAGGACAGAAATAGTGTTCGCGGCACGTCTGTGTAATTTATGATACTTTGGCTTATGTTACGATTCCCTAGGTTAGGTGAGGTTAGCTAAGCCCCTAGTGCTATAGTCTGTTATTAGGTGTATTCCTGCAGCCTGCAGTGCTCTAATGTATTCTGCTTGGCCCTGGGGTGGCCAGCTACAGTGGTCGCGGCACGTTAGGTTGAGTTATGTAACGTTCGGTTAGGTTGCGTCAGGTTCAGTTTGGCCAGGGTAGCTTTAACTTATGTGCTGTACACTGCTGTTCGGTGGATTTCTGCTCTCTACTGCGCTCTAGTATTTTCTGCATGGATATGGGGAGGCCATGAATAGTGATGGCGGCACGTCAGGGTAAGTTAGTATACGTTCGGGTATGTAACGATTCTCTGGGTTATCAGGGGACAGCTACGCCCTTAGTGCTATAGACTGCTATTAGGTGGATCCCAGCGCCCTACAGAGTAGTAATATTTTCAGCTTGGCTCTGGCAAGGCCGCAATAGTGATCTCGGCACGTTAGGCTGTGTTAGGCTGCGTTCGGTTAAGTTGGGTTAGGCTACCCTTCGATAGGGTAGCTTCAACTTTTCCGCTGTACACTGCTATTCGGCGGATTTCTGCACCCTACTGTGCTATAGTATGCCCTGCTTGCTTCTGTGGAGGGCAACGATTGCGGTGTCTGCACGATGGGTTGAATCAGGCTATGTTTGGTTATGTCCTATTGCTTTGGGTTAGGCTTGGGTAGCTTTGACTGTTATGATATACACTGCGATTGTGTAGATTTCTGCGTTCCACTTTCCACTAGTTTGTCCCGCTTGGCACCGAGGAGGCCAGCAATAGTGGTTGCGGCACGTAAGGCTGTGTTATGTTACGTTTGGTTATGTTACGATAGGTTATGTTACCAGAGGTATCTTCAACTTTAGCGCTTTAGTCCGCTATTAGGTGGACTTCTGCGGCCTACAGTGCTCTAACGTTTTCAGCTAGGCTCTGGCAACGACAGCAATAGTGGTATCTGCACGTTGCTTTGAGTCACGTTACGTTCGGTTCGATTGGGTTTGGGTATGTTTGGTTATGGTCACAGTAACTTTTGTGCTCTTCACTACTATTCGGAGGACTTCAGCGCTCCACTGCGCTCAAGTATGTCCTGTTTGGCTGCGGTTAGAGGGGCGGGGGGCAATATCTGTTACGCCACGTTAGGTTGGGTTGGGCTATGTTTGGTATTTCAACTTTTCCGCTGTACACTGCTATTCGGCGGATTTTTGCACTCTACTGTGCTATAGTATGCCCTGCTTGCTTCTGTGGAGGGCAACGATTGCGGTGTCTGCACGATGGGTTGAATCAGGCTATGTTTGGTTATGTCCTATTGCTTTGGGTTAGGCTTGGGTAGCTTTGACTGTTATGATATACACTGCGATTGTGTAGATTTCTGCGTTCCACTTTCCACTAGTTTGTCCCGCTTGGCACCGAGGAGGCCAGCAATAGTGGTTGCGGCACGTAAGGCTGTGTTATGTTACGTTTGGTTATGTTACGATAGGTTATGTTACCAGAGGTATCTTCAACTTTAGCGCTTTAGTCCGCTATTAGGTGGACTTCTGCGGCCTACAGTGCTCTAACGTTTTCAGCTAGGCTCTGGCAACGACAGCAATAGTGGTATCTGCACGTTGCTTTGAGTCACGTTACGTTCGGTTCGATTGGGTTTGGGTATGTTTGGTTATGGTCACAGTAACTTTTGTGCTCTTCACTACTATTCGGAGGACTTCAGCGCTCCACTGCGCTCAAGTATGTCCTGTTTGGCTGCGGTTAGAGGGGCGGGGGGCAATATCTGTTACGCCACGTTAGGTTGGGTTGGGCTATGTTTGGTTATATTCTCTTGGTTTGGGTTAGGCCTACGTAGCTTTCACTTTTCTGATATACACTGCGATTCTATGGATTTCTCCGTTCTACTCTCCTCTTGTGTGTTCTGCATCGCTCTGTGGAGGACAGAAATGGTGGTCGCGGCACGTTAGGTTGAGTTGCGTTACGTTTTGTTATGTTACGGTTGGTTAGGTTGGGAGAGGACAGCTATGACTTTACTGCTATTTTCCGCTATAAGGTGGATTTCTGCGCGCTACAGTGCTCCAGAATTTTCAGCTTGGCTCTGGGAAGGCCAGAAACAGAGGTCACGGTACGTTATGTTGCGTCAGGTAACGTTCGGTTAACCGGGTGTAGCCTATGTTTCGTCGGAAGTGCTTTAACTTATGTGCTGTACACTGCTGCTCTACGGATTTCTGCGCTCTACTGCGCCCTAGTATGTCCTGATTGGCACTGGGGTTGCAGAAATAGTGGTGGCGGAACGTCTGGTTAAGTCAGTATACGGTCGGTTAGGATACGATTCCTTACGTTAGGAGAGGGTAGCTATGCCTGTAGTGCTATAGCCTGCTATTAGGTGGATTTCTGCACTCTACAGTGCTTCAATATTTTCAGCGTGGCTCTGGGAATGGTAGCAATAGTGGTCTCGGCACGTTATGTTGGGACAGGTTACCCTCCGTTATGTTTGCTTAGGCTAAGTGTGGCCAGAATAGCTTTATCTTTTCTGCTGTGCACTGCTATTCGGTGGATTTCTGTGACCTACTGTGCTCTAGTATGTCCTGCTTGGCTCTGGGGACGCCAGTAATAGTTGTCGCCGCACGTCGGTATAGGTTAGGATGCGTTCGTTTATGTTGCGCTCCTGTACGTTAGGAGAGGAATGCTACGCCTTCAGTGCTATAGTCGGCAATTAGGTGGACTCCTGCGCCCTACAGTGCCCTAATATTTTCAGCTGGGCTCTGGCAAGGCCAGCAATAGTGGCCTCGGCACGTTATGCTGGCTCAGGTTACGTTCGGTTATGATGGTTTAGGCTAAGTTTTGTGAGGATAGCTTCATCTTTTGTGCTGCACACTGCCATTCGATGGATTTCCGCGCTCTACTGAGTTCTAGTATGTCCTGCTTGGTTCTGGGGGGCACCATTAGCGGTCTCGCCACGTTAAGTTGAATGAGGCTATGTTTGGCTATGTTCTGATGGTTTGGGTTAGACTTGTGTATCTTTGGCCTTTCAGATATACACTCCGATTATATGGATTTCCGCGTTCCACCCACCTCTATCGTGTTCCGCTTGGCTATGTGAAGGCCAGCAATAGTGGTCGTGGATCGTTAGGTTGAGTTAAGTTACGTTTGATTATGCTACTATTGGTTTGGTTGAGTGAGGATAACCTTGATCTTAGTGCTATAGTCTGCTATTGTGGGGGCCTGTACGCACTAGGTTGCTCTAATGTCTTTATCTTGGCTCTGGGAAGACCAGCATTGTTGGCCTGGGCAGGATACGTTGAATCAGGTGACGTTCGGTTATGTTGGTTACGGCTAAGTTTGAAATGGGTAGCTCTAACATTCGTTCTGCACACTGATATATGGTGGCTTTCTGCGCTCTACTATGCACTAGAATGTACTTCTTGGCTCTGCGGTGGCCAGCATCAGTTGTCGCGGTACGACGGTTTGAGTTGTGTTGCGTTTGGTTATGTTACGGTTGTATAGGTTAGGAGAGGACGGCCTCGGCTTTAGTGCTACAATGTGTTATTAGGTGGATAGCTGCGCTACGCTATGCTCTAATGCTTTCTCCTTGGCTCCGGGAAGGCCATAAGTAGTGACTCCGGCACAGGATGATCTTTCATGTTTCGTTCAATTACGCAGCGTCAGGCGCAGTTTGGCAAGGATAGTTTTAACATTTGTGCTGTACACTGCTATTCGGTTTATTTCTGTGCTCTTCTGCGCACTAGACTGTCGTGCTTGGCTCTGTCGAGGGTATCAATTTCGGTCCGGGCACGTCAGCTTGAGTCCGGGTATGTAAGCTTATTTTCTGTTGGTATGGGTTAGGCTTGGATTGCTTTGACTTTTCAGATATACACTGCGGTTATATGAATTCCTGCGTTCTACCCTCCACTAATATGTTCTGCATGGCCCTGGGGAGGGGGGGGGCAGCTATGGTGGTCACGGCACGTTAGGTTAAGTTAAGTTATGGTTGGTCATGTTACGGTTGGTTAGGTTAGGAGGGCATAGCTTAATTTTTAGTACTGTATTCTGCTGTTCGTAGGATCCCTGCGCCCTAGAGTGCCCTAATATTTTCAGCCTGGCTCTGGCAGGGCCAGCAATGCTTGTCTCGGCACGTTATGATGAGTCAGGCTACGTTCCGTTTTGTTGGGTTAGGCTACGTTTTGTAAATGTTGCTTTAATTTTACTTTTGTACACTGCTATACGGTAGATGTCTGAAATCTACTGTTCCCTATTATGCCCTGATTTGCTCTGGGGTGGGGAGCAATAGCGGTCTCAGCACGATAGGTTGATATAGGCAATGATTGGTGACGTTCTGTTGTATGGATTAGGATTGGGTAGTTTAGACTTTTCTGATTTACACAGTGATTCCATGGATTTCTTCGTTCTTCACTCAACTTACGTGCTGTGCTTGTCTCTGTGGAGACCAGCAGTAGTGGTCGCGGCACGGAGGGTAGAAATACGTTCCGTTTGGTTATGTTACGATAGGTTACGTTAGGAGAGGACATCTTGGACTTTAGTCGCATAGTCTGCTATTAGATGGATTCCTCCGTCCTACAGTGCTCTAATATTTTCAGCTTGACTCTGGGAAGGAGAACAACAGTGGTCTCGGCACGTTCTGTTGAATCAGGCTACGCTGGGTTAGGCTGGGTTAGGATAAGGTTGGTTAGGATAGCTTTACCTTTTTAGCTGTGCACTGCTGTTCGGTGGATTTCTGCGCTATACGGAGCTCTAATATGCCCCTCTTGGCACTGGGGATGGCAGCAATAGCGGTATCGGCACGTTAGGCTTAGTTAGGCTACGTTTGGTTATGTCCTGTTGGTTTGGGTTATGTGTGGGTAGCTATTATTTTTCTGATATACTCTCCGCTTATATGGACTTCTGCGTTCTGCTCTCCACTAATGTGCTCTGGTTGGATCTGGGGAGACCAGCCATAGTGTTCGCGGCTCGTTAGGTTGTGTCAGGTTACGTCTGGCTATGTTACGACTGGCTAGGTTAGATGAGGTGCCTTTGACGCTAGTGCTACTGTCTGCTATTATGTGCATTTCTGCGCACTACAGCGCATCAAGCTTTTCAGCTTTGCTCTGGGAAGGCCAGGAATAACAGCGTCGGCGTGTTATGTTGAGTCATGTTACTTTCGGTTTGTTTGGCTTAGGTTAAGAATGGGCATGGTAGCATCATCTTTAGTGCTGTACACTGCCATTCACTTTAGAGTGCTGTAGAATGTCCGGGTTGCCTCCGGGGAGGCCAGCAATAGTGGTCGCGGTACGCTAGGTTGAGATATGTTACGCTCGCTTTTGTTACGGCTGGTTATGTTGGGAGGGGATACATTTGACTATAGTGCCATAGTCTGCAATTAGGTGGATTTCTGCGCCCTAGAGTGCTCTAATATCTTCTGCTTGGCTATGGGAACGCCAGCAATTGTTGCCTCGGCACTTTATGTTGGATCAGGTACGTTCGATTGGTTTGGGTTAGGTCAAGTTTGGCTATGAGTGCATGAACTTTTCAGCTGCACACTGCGCTTCGGTGGATTTCTGCGCTATACAACGCTCTAGTATGTCCTGCCTGGCACTGCGGAATGCAGCAATAGCGGTCTCGGCATGCTATGGTAAGATAGGCTATGCTTGGTTATGCTCTGTCTGGGTTAGGTATGTGTAGCTTCGGCTTTTCAGATAAGCATAGCGGTTCTATGTATCTCTGCAACCTACTCACCACTAGCGGGATCTGCTTTGCTCTGTGGAGGCCAGCAATAGTGTTCGCAGCACGTCAGGATGAATTAGGTTTCGTTTGGTTATGTTACTTTTGGTTGGGATAGCAGAGGGTAGCCTTGGCTTTAGAGATACAGACTGATATTTTACGGATTTCTGCGCCTTGCTGCGCTCCAATATTCACTGCTTTGTTCTGGGGAGGCCAGTCGTTGTGGTCACGGTACGATAGGTTGTGCTATGTAACGCTTCGTTACGATACTATTGGTCAGGTTAGGAGAGGAATGCTTTGACTTTAGTTTTATAGTCTGCTTTTGAGAGGAATGCACCGCCCTACAGAGCTCTAATATTCTCAGCTTGTATGTGGGAAGGCCTGCAATAGTGGTCCCTGCGAATTGTGTTGAGTCATATTACGTTCGGCTAGGTTGGGTCAGGCTGAGTTTGCGCAGGATAGCTTTATCTTTCGTGCTGAACACTGCTATTCGGTGGACTTCGGCGCTCTACTGCGCTCTAGTATGTCCTGCTTGACTATGGAAGGAAAGCAATAGCTGGTCACTGTGCGATAAGCTTAGCTAGGCTATGTTTGCTTATGCTCCGTTGGTTCTGGTTATACTCGGGAAGATTTGGCTTTTCAGATATACACTGCGAATCTATGGATTCCTGCGTTCTACTCTCCGCTAATTCTTCCTGCTTGGCTCTCAGGGGACCAGCAAATGTGGTCGCTCCGCGTTAGGTTGAGTTATGCTAACTTTGCTTATGTTGCGATTGGTTTGGTGTGGAGAGGATAGCCCTGTATTTAGTGCTATAGTCTGCTATTTGGTGGGTTCCTGCTCCCTTCTGAGCTGGAATATATTCAACCCGACCCTGGGAAGGCCCGCAGTTGCTGTCTCGGCACATTCTGTTGGGCCAGGTTACGTTCAGTTGAGCTGGGTAAGGCAAAGTTTGCTTAGGATACCGTTAACTTCTGTGCTGTACACGGCTATTAGGTGGATTTTTGCGATCTACTGTCCTCTGGTATGTCCTGCTTGGCTCTGGTGTGGACAGCAATTGCGGTCTCGGCACGTTAGGTTGAGTTACGCTATGTTCGGTTATGTTCCGTTGCCCTGGGTTAGGTTTAAGTAGCTTTGACTTCTCTGATATACACTGAGGTTCTATGGATTTCCGCGACCTGCTCTCCTCTAATATTTTCTGCTTGGCCATGGGGAGGCCAGCAATAGTGGTCGCCGCAGGTTAGGTTGTGTCAGGTTACGTTTGGATATGCTACGGTTGGTCATGTTAGGTGATGATTGCTTTGACTTTAGTGCTATAGTCCGCTATTAGGTGGATTACTGCGCCCAACGGATCTCTAATATTTTCTGCTTGGCTCTGGCATGGCCAGTTATAGTTTTCTCGGCACGTTCTGTTTAGTCAGGATACGCTCGGTTAGGCTGGGTTAGGCAAAGTTTGGTTAGGATAGCTTTAACTTCTGTGCTGTACACAGCTATTCGGTGGATTTCTGCGCTCTACTGTCCTCTGGTATGTCCTACTTGGCTCTGGTGTGGGCAGCAATAGCGGTCTCGACACGTTAGTTTGAGTTACGCTATGTTCGGTTATGTTCCGTTTCCTTGGGTTAGGTTTCGGTAGCTTTGACTTCTCTGATATACACTGCGATTCTATGGTTTTCTGCGTTCTACTGTACACTAATGTGTTCTGCTTGGCTTTGTGGATGCTAGCAATGGTGCTTGCGGCACGATAGGTTGAGTTTTGTTACGTTCGGTTATGTTACAATGGGATAGGTTAAGAGAGGGTAGTACTGTCTTTGGAGTTATATTCTGCTATTGCATGCATGCCTGTGCCCTATAGTGCTCTAGTATTCTCAGCTTGTCTCTGGGATGGCCAGAAATAGTGGCATCGGTTCGTTGCGTTGAGATAATCTATGTTCGGCTGAGACCAGATTGTTTGTGTTAGGTATGGGTAGCTTTGGGTTTTGTGATATACACTGCGATTATATGGATTTCTGTGTTCTACTCTCAACTAACGTGTTCTGCTTGTCTCTGGGGAGGCCAGCAATAATGGTCGCGGCATGTTAGATTGAGTTATTATACGTTTGGTTATGTTACAATTGTGTATGATCGGGGAGGATAACATTGATTTTAATGATATGGTCTGCTATTAGGTGGATCTCGGTGTCCTACAGTGCTCTAATACTTTCAGCTTGGCTCTGGGAATGCCAGCAATATTTGTCTCGGCACGTAACTTTGAGACAGGTTACGTTCGGTTAGGTTGGGTAATGATAAGTTTGGATAGGATAGTTTCAATTTTTATGCTGCACACTGCTATTCGGTGGGTGGCTGCGCTCTGCTGTGTTCTAGAATGTCCTGCTTGGCTTTGGGGTGGCCTCCAATAGCGATCCCGGCACGTTAGGTTGAGTTACGTTGCGCTTTGTTATGTCACGACTGGTTACGTTAGGAGAGGATGGCTTAGACTTTAGTGCCGTAGTCTGCTGTTAGGAGGATATGTGCGCCCTACAGGGCTCTAATGCCTTCAGCTTGGCCCTGGCAGGCGCAGCAATAGCGGTCTCGGCACGTTAGGTTGAGTCAGTCTGCTCTTGGCTTTGTTCCGTAGATTAGGGTTAGGGTAGGGCTGCTCTAACTTTTCTGACGGACACAGCGATTTAATGGATTTCTGCGTTCTATCCTAGCGCTCTACTGTACTCTAGTATGTCCTGCCTGGCTCTGGGGGGCAGCAATAGCGGTCTCGGCACGTTAGGTTGAGTCAGTCTGCTCTTGGCTTTGTTCTGTAGATTAGGGTTAGGGTAGGGCTGCTATAACTTTTCTGACGGACACAGCGATTTAATGGATTTCTGCGTTCTATCCTCCACTAATATATTCAACTTGACTCTGTGAATGCAAGCGATGGTGGTCGTTGCACGTTAGGTTTAGTTAGGTTTGGATTGGTTATTTCACGATTGGTTATGTAAGGCGTGCATAGCTTTGTCTTTAATTCTATAGTCTTCTATTAGGTGGATTCCTGCGTCCCGCAGTTCTCTAATATTTTGAGATTGGCTCTAAGAATGGCTGTCATAGTGGTCTCGGCACGTTGTGATGAGTCACGCTATGTTCTGTTAGGTTGGGTTTGGCAACGTTTGCTAAGTGTGGCTTTAACTTTTGTGCAGTACACTGCTATTCAGTGGATTTCGGCACTCTACTCTGCCCTAGTACGTCCTGCTTGGCGCTTTGGAGGGCAGCAATTGCAGTCTAGGTACGTTAGGATGAGTTAGACTACGTTTGTCTATGTCCTGTTGATTTGGGTTAGGTTTGGGTAGCATTGACTTTGCTGATATACAATGCGATTCCATGGAATTCTGCGCTCTACACTCCACTAATATGCTCTGCTTGGCTCTGGGGCGGCCAGCAATAGTGATCGCTACACGCTAGGCAGAGTTAGGTTACGTTTGGTTGTGTTATGTTTGGTTAGTTTAGGAGGGGATAGCTTTGACTTTTGAGATATAGTCCGCTATTAGGTGAGTCTCTGCGCCCTACTGTGCTATAATGTTATCAGATTGGCTATGGGAATGCCAGCAATGCTTGTCTAGGCACGTTACGTTCGTTTAGATTGGGTTAGGCTAGGTTTGGTTTGGATAGCTTTAACTTTTGTGATATACTGCTATTCGGTGGATTTATGCCCCTACTGTGCTCTAGTATGCCCTGCTTGGACATCGGGAGCGTAGCAACAGCCGTCTCTGTACGTTAGGTAGCGTTAGGCTATGTTCGGCTATGTACCGTTGGTTTGTGCTGGGCTTGAGTGCCTATGGCTTTCCCGATATACACTGCCATTCTATGGATTTCTGCATTCTGCACTCCACTAATGCGTTCTGCTTGTCTCTGGGGAGGCCAGCAGCAGTGGTCGCGGCGCGTTTGTTTGAATTAGATTACGTTTGGTTGTGTTACGATTGCTTAGGTTAAGAGAGGGCAGCTCCTACTTTAGTGCTATAGTCTGCTATTACGTGGATTTCTGCGCTCTACATTTCTCTAATATTTTCAACTTGGATCTGGGAAGGGATCCAATACTGGCCCCGGCACGTTACGTTGAGAAGGGTTAAGTCCGATTAGGATGGGTTTTGCTATGTTTGGTTAGTGTAGCTTTAACCTTTGTCCTTCACACAGCTATTAGTTGGATTCCTGTGCACTACTGTGCTCTGGTATGTCCTGCTTGTCGCGGTCACGGCACGATCGATTGAGCTATGCTATGTCTGGCTATGTTCCGTTTGTTCGGCTTAGGTCTGGGTAGCTTTGACGTTTCTGATACACACCGCGATTCTATGGGTTTCTGCGCTCCACTGTGATCTAGTACGCTCTGCTTTGCTCTGTGGAAGTCAGCAATGGTCGTCTAGGCACGTTAGTTTGAGTTTTGCTACGTTTGGTTATGTTACGTTAGTTTCGGTTAGGTCTTGATAGCTTTGCCTTTCCCGGTATAAACTGCCGTTCGGTGGATTTCTGCACTCCGCAGAGCCCTAGTATCTTCTGCTTTGCTCTGACGTGACCAGCAACAGTGGTCTCGGCTCGTTCGGTTGAGATATACATCGTTTGGTTATGTTAAGTTTGGTTTGGCTAGGATAGGATAGTTTTGACTTTTATGCTGTACACCTCTCTTCAGTGGATTTATTCTCTCTACATTGGTCTAGTATGCTCAGCTTGGCTCTGGGGATGCAAGCAATAGGGTTTTCTGCAGGGTATGTTCAGTTAGGCTACGTTCGGTTGGGTCATGTAGGGGCAGGTTAGGTTTGATTGTCTTCCGCTTTTGTGCTATTCACTGCAATGCGGCGCGTTACTGAGTTCCACTGTGTTCTGGTATATTCTGATTGGCTATGGTGAGGCCAGCCGTATGGCTATCGGCACTTTTCGCTGAGTTAAGTTGCGTTTGGTTACGGTACGTTTGGTGTGGTTACCATTGAATAGCTTACACTTCTAAGGTATGCAGCACTCTGTGGCGGATTTCTGTGCTCTACAACGATTCACTATGCTCTGCCCGACTCTCGGGAGGCAAGCATTTGTCGTCGCGTCACGTTAGGTTGTGTTAGGATCGGTTCGGATAGGACAGGCTTCGTTGCGTTAGGTATGGATAGCTTTGACTTTCGTGTTATAAACTGACATTCGCTAGAATTCTGCACTGTACTGGCTCTACCACACTCTGCCCGTATCTGAGAAGCCAAGCGATAGTGGTCCCGGCACGTTATTTCGGTATATGTTACGTTTGGTTTTGTTACGATTTGTTAGGCTAGGAAACGATGGGCCCCACCTTTGCTGTATACACTGCTGTCTATGTACTTCTGCGCTCTACTGTGCTATAATAAGTTCTGCATTTCCCTGGGGAGCTCAGTAATAGTGGATTGGGCTCGTTACGTTGTGTTAGGTAACGGTTGTGTATGTTACGTTTGGTTAGTTTAGGCAAAGATGGCAGTGACTTATGTGCTGTACACTGCTATTCGGCGGACCGCTGCGATCTACTGTAATCGAATATTCTCTGCTTCGCTCTGGGGCCGCCAGAGGTTCTGTCCACGGCGCGTCAGGTTGTGTTGGGTTACGTTTGCTTATGTTACGTTTGGCTTGGTTAGGACAGGATACCTTTGTACTTTATGCTGTACACTGCTACTCGGTGGATTTCTGCGCTCTACATAGCCCTAATGTGCTGTGGTTGGCTCTCGGGATGCCAGCAATTGTAGTCTAGGCACCTTATGTTAAATTATGCTACGTTCGGTTATGTGAGGTAAGGACAGGTTAGGTCAGGATAGTTTCCACTTTTGTGATATACACTGCAATGCCGTGCACTACTGCGCTCTACTGTGCTCTAGTATATTCTGCTTGGCTCTGGGGAGACCGGAAATAGAGGTCTCGGTTCATTGGGTTCAGATAGGACACGTTTGGTTAGGTTATGGTAGCAATGATAGGGTTTTGATGGCTTCAACTTTCCTGCTATACAACGCTATTCGGCGAATTCCTTCTCTCCACTGTGCTCTACTATGCTGTGCTTGGCTCTGGGGAGAACAGCGATAGTGGTCTCGGCGCGTTAGTATAAGTTTTGTTGCGTTTGGTTATATTATGTTTGGATGGATGAGGAAAGGATATCTTTGACTTTTCAGCTGTACACTGCTATTCGGCGGATTTCTACGCTCTACTGCTCTCTAATATGCTATGCTTGGCTTTGGAGGGGACAGCAATAGCACTTTAGGGAAATTACTTTGTGATAGGTTACGTACGGTCAGGATATGTTTCGTTATGTTTGGAAAGGAGAGCTTTAACTTTTGCGCTATACACTGCTATACAGTTCACCTCTGCGCTCTACTGTGCCCTAATATCTTCTTCTTCTCCCTGGGGCAGCCAGCATTAATTTTCGTGCTACGCTTGGTTGAGTTAAGTTCCGTTCGTCTTTGTTAGGTCAGACTCTACTGTTGCTCTACTATAATCTTGTTCGGTGTGCGTAGGCCAGCAGTGGCGGCCGTGGCACGTTTATATGTACAGGTTACGTTCGGTTATGATAGGTTAGGCTATGCCTGGTAAGGATGGCTTTGACTTTTGCGCTGTACACCGCTATTCGGTGGATTTCTGTGCACGGCTGTGGTCTAGTACATTCTGCTTGGCTATGGGGAGGCCAGAAGTATTGGTATCGGCACGTTAGTCGGAGCTATGTCGCGTTTATCTGTGTTACGTTTGGTTGTGTTTGGACAGGAAGGATTTGACTTTTGCGCTAGATACACATATCCGGCCGATTTCTGCTGCCTACTGTGCTCTAGTATGTTCTGCTTGTCTTTGAGGAAGTCAGCAATAGTGGTCGCGGCACGTAAGGTTTAGTTATTCCACGTTTGGTTATGTTAGTCTAGGTCAGGTTAGGATAGGATATCTTTGACTTTTGTGATATGCACTGCTATGCGTAGGCCTTCTGCGATCTACCGTGCTCTTGTAAATTCTGCATTGCTCTGCGGTGGCCAGCAATAGCGGAATTGGCACGCTTGGTGGCGATACGTTACGCTTGGTTCGGTTAGGGTAGGTCAGGTTAGGTAAGCATATCTTTGAATTTTGTGCCATACACTGCTGCTGGGCAGCGATCTGCGATCTACCGTGCTCTAGTGTATTCTGCTTGGATCAAGGGAGGACAGCAGTAGCGGTCCCGGCACGATAGAATTAGTTATGTTGCATTCGATTATACTACGTTTTGATATGGTAGGATAGGAAAGCTTTGACGTTTGTGCTATACGCTACTCTTCGGCGGATTTCTACGCTATACTGTGATCTAGCATGCTCTGCTTGGCTCTCGGGAAGCCAGCAATACTAGTCGCGGCGCGTTAAGTTTAGTAACTGTACGTTTGGTTAGGTTAGGTTAGGTATTGTCAGGTTAGAATACCTTTGCCTTTTGTGCTATACATTGTTATTTGGTGGCTTTCTGCGCTCTACTGCACCCTACTGTACTCTGCGCGGCTCTGGCGAGGCCAACATTGGTGCCTATGGCCCGATAGGTTGCGTCAGGGTTCGTCTAGTAATGGTACGATTGGTTGGATTAGTTTACTGGAGCTTTGACGTTTGCTCTACACACCGCTATTTGGTGGCTTGCTATGATATCTTTGACTTTTGTGGTATACACTGCTATGCGTAGGTCTTCTGCGCTCTACTGTGCTCTACTGTGATCTCCCGATTCTGGGGAAGCCATCATTTGTGGCCATGGCTCGATAGGTTACGTTAGGGTACGCCTAGATATGTCACGGTTTGTTAGATTAGGACAGCGTAGCTTTGACTTTTATGCTATAAACCGCTATTTGGTAGACTTCAGCGATCTACATTCCTCTAATATGTCCCGCTTGTCTCTGGGTAGGCCACCAATATTTGTCTCGGCACGTTACGCTTAGCTATGGTACGCTTGGCTTGGCTAGGTTAGGACAGGTTAGGATAGGATAAATTTGACCTTTGGGACGCGCACTGCAATGTGGTGGATTACTGCAATCTGCTGAGCACTTGTATGTTCTCCTTGACTCTACTACGCTTGGCTTGGCTAGGTTAGGACAGGTTAGGATAGGATACATTTGACCTTTGGGACGCGCACTGCAATGTGGTGGATTACTGCAATCTGCTGAGCACTTGTATGTTCACCTTGACTCTGGGGAGGTCCGAAATGCTGGTCTCTGCACGATAGGTTGAGCTAGGTTACGCTTGGCTTGGCTGGGTTAGGATACGTTTGGTTAGGGTAGCCTTGCCTTTTGTGCTACAGATTGCCATTCCGCCGATATCTGTGCAATGCATGGCTCTTCCAGCATCTGTTTGTCTAGATCAGCTGAGCACTTGTATGTTCTCCTTGACTATGGGGAGGTCCGAAATGCTGGTCTCGGCACGATAGGTTGAGCTAGGTTACGCTTGGCTTGGCTGGGTTAGGATACGTTTGGTTAGGGTAGCCTTGCCTTTTGTGCTACAGATTGCCATTCCGCCGATATCTGTGCAATGCATGGCTCTTCCAGCATCTGTTTGTCTCTGGGGGACCAGCAAAGGCGGTCGTGTCACGCAAGGTTGAGTTATGTTGCGCTTGGCTTGGATGGGATAGAACACGTTTGGTTAGGATGGCGTTGTCCTTTGCGCCGAACACTCCTATTCGGTGGATACCTGTGCGCTGCATTGTTATACTAGCATATGCTTGAATCTGTGAGGCCAGCAATAGCGGACGTGGCACGTTTGGTTGGGTCATGTACGGTTAAGTTTGATCAGGATGTCTTCATCTCCGCGTTATACACTGCTATTCGGTTGGAATATGCGATCTGCATTGCTGTACTGGCACCTGCTTGTCTCTGGGAGGCCAGCAATGGTTGTCGTGGCACGTTTGGTTGAATCATGCTACCCCTTGTTAGGTTAGGTTAGGTTAAGTTTGGTTAGGATGTCTCTGACTTTTGTCTTATACACCGCTATTCGATGTATTTCTGCAATCTACTGTGTTCTAGTGTGTTCTGCTTGGCTCTTGGGAGGCTAGCGATAGTGTTCTCAGCACGTTAGGTGAAACTATGTTGCGTTTGGTTATGTTGGGTTAGGTTACGATTCGTTAGGATGGTTTTGATTTTCGTGCTGTGCTCTGAGATAAGGTGGACCTCTGCGCTCTGACGTGCTCTAATATATTCTGCTAGTCCCTGGAGGGGGGCAGCAATAGGTGTCTCGTCTCGTCACGTATAGCTATTCTACATTTGGCTGTGTCAAGTTAGGCCAGGTTAGGTTAGGATATCTTTGACTTTTGTACTATACACTGTTATTTGTTGACTTTCTGCGCCCTACCGTGCTCTAGTATAATCTGCTTTGCTCTAGGGAGGCCAGCAATGGTTTTCTCGGCATGCTAGGTTGAGACATGTTACGTTTGGCTAGGTTTGGTTAGGCTAAGTTTGGTTAGGATGGATTCGACCATTGTGCTATGCACTGCTATTCGGACTATACTTGTGCGCTGCATTGCTCGATTAGCTTCAGAATGGATCTGGGGAGGCCAGCAATGCCGGACCTGGCACGTTTGGTTGAGGTACGTTACGTTTGGATAGGTCAGGTTAGGTCATGTTACGTTAGGATATTTTCGACTTTTGAATTGTACACTGCCGTACGGCGGATTGTTACGCTCTACTGTGCTCTAGTATGCTCTGCTTCGCCCCGTGGATGCCAGCAATACTGGTCGCGGCACGATAGCTTGTGATTGGTTACGTCTGGTTAGGTTAGGTTTGGTAGGATTAGGTTAGGATAGTTTTGACATATGCGCTCAACACTGATATCCTATGGACTCCAGCGCTCTACTGTGCTCTATCACATTCTGCTTGTCTCTGGGGAAGTCAGCAATAGTGGTCGCGACATATCAGGTTCAATTTCTCTACGTTTGGTTAGGTTAGGTTTGTTCTGGGTAGGTTAGGATAGTTTTGACTTTTGTGCTATACACTGCTCTTTAGTGGCTTTCTGCTGTCCACCGTGCTCTATTATACTCTGCTCGGCTCTGGGAGGACAGCATTAAAGTTCATGGTCCGACATGTTGCGTCAGTGTACGTTTAGTTATGCTACGATTGGATAGACTAGGTTAGGGTAGGTTTAACGTTTACGCTACACACCGCTATTTGGTTGCTTGCTGCGCTCTGCTGTGCTCTACTATACTCTGCTCGATTCTGGGGAGGCCAGCATTTGTGGTCATGGCTCGCTAGGTTACGCTGTGGTACGTCTAGCTATGTTACGGTATGTTAAATTAGATTAGAGTAGCTTTGACTTTTACGCTGTAAGCCGCTGTTTGGTTGATTTCAGCGCTCTACATAGCTCTAATATGACCTGCTTTTCTCTGGGTAGGCCAGCAATATTATTCTCGGCACGTTACGTTTAGCAACGCTACGCTTGGCTTGGATAGGTTAGGACATGTTAGGATAGGATATCTTTAATCTTTGAGACGCTCACAGCAATGCGGTGGCTTGCTGCGCTCTACTGTGCTGTACCATACTCTAATCGACTCTGGGGATGCCAGTAATAGTGCTTTCGGCACGTTAGGTTGAGATATGTTTCGCTTGGTTAGGCTAGGATAGGCTGGGTTGGTCTTGGTTTGCTTTGAATTTCGTGGTATGGACAGTTTTCGGTGGACTTCTGCGCTCTACGGTGCTCTAGTATGTTCTGCTTGACTCTCAGGAGGGCAGCAATAGTGGTCATAGCACGACAGGCTGTGTTGGTCTGCGTTTGGGTATGTTACGATTGGTCAGGTTAGGATAGGATACCTTTGGCATTTGTGCTATACACCGCTATTCTGCTCTACATTGCACTACTGTACTCTGTTTGACTATGAGGTGGCCAGTGATAGTGTTCTCGGCACGTCAGGTTGAGGTAGGCTACGTTTGTTGTGGTTATGATAATTTGGGTTGGGCTTGGATAGCTTTGATTTTCGTGATATTGACAGTTTTCGGTTATCTTCTGCGCTCTACTCTGCTCTAGTACTTTCAGGTTTGCTCTTGGGAGGCCGGAAATGGTGGTCTGGTCACGTTAGGTTAGGTCAGGTTGCGTACGGATAAGTTACGTTTGGTTAGGATAGGATAGGATACCTTCGGCTTCTGTGCTATACACTGCTATTCAGTGGACTTCTGCGCGCAGCTGCGGTTTTGTATATTCTGCTTGGCTATATTCGTGGAGGCCAGGAATAGAGGCCTTGCCGCGTTATGTGGGGTTCTGTTATGTTTACCTGCATTAAGTTTGCTCAGGTTAGAATGGGATAGCTTCGACTCTCGTGCAGCGCACTGCTGTTCGGTGGATTTCTGCGCTCTGCTGTGCTCTGCGACATTCTGCTTAGCCCTGGGGTGGCCAGCATCAGTGGTCTATGTTCTGCTTGTCTTTGAGTAAGTCAGCAATAGTGGTCGCGGCACGTAAGGTTTAGTTATTCCACGTTTGATTATGTTAGGCTGGGCCAGGTTAGGATAGGATATCTTCGACTTTTGTGCTATACACTGCTATGCGCATGCTTTCTGCGCTCTACCGTGCTCTAGTAAATTCTGCGTTGCTCTGGGCCGCCAGCAATAGCGGAAGTGGCACGCTTGGTTGAGATATGTTACGTTCGGTTCGGTTAAGATAGACAAGGATAGGTTAGGATATCTTTGACTTTTTTGCTATACACTGCAGTGCGGCGGATTTCTGTTCTCTACTGTTTTCTGGAATATTCTGCGTGCCTCAGGGGAGGCAAGAAATAGTTGTCCTGACACGTTAGGTTGAATTATGTTACGGTTCCTTATTTCACGATTGGCTATATTAGGGTATCATAGCTTTGTCTTTTGCGCTCTACACTGGTTTTCGGAGCATTTCTGCGCTATGCTGTGCTCCAATGTGTTCTATTCGGCCCCGGGGGCAGGAGTAAAGGGCTCGTCACGTTAGTTTGAGTTAGGTTACGTTTTGTCAGGATAGGATAGGATACCATGGACTTTTGTGCTATAACCAGCTATTCGGTGGATTCCTGCTCTTTACTGTGCTCTGATATGATCCACTTTGCTCTGGGGAGGCCAGAAATATGGGTCTCTGCACGTTAGGCTGAGTACGGCTACATTTGGTTACGATAGGTTACGTCAAGTTCGGTAAGGATAGCTTTGACTTTAGTACCGTACACTGCTTTTCCGTGGATTTCAGCGCTCTACTGTGCCGTAGTATGTTCTGCTTAGCTCTGAGAAGGCCAGCAATGGTGGTGTAGGTACGTTATGTTGAGTTAGGCTACGTTGGGGAAGTATAAGTTCGTTCAGGTGAGGATTGTGTATCTTTGTCTCTTCTGCTATACACTGCGATTCAATGGGCTTCTGCGCCCTGCTCTCCTCTAATACGTTCTGCAAGCATATGCGGAGGCCAGCAATAGTGGTCGCGGCACGTTAGATTTAGTTTGGATACATTTGGCTATGTTACGATTGGTTAGGTTGGGATAGGGTAGCTTTGACTTTTGTGCAATGCACTGCTTTTCGGCGGATTTCTGTGACCTGCTGTGCTCTACCTCATTCTGCTTTGCTCTGTGCAGACCACGAGCAGCGTTCGCGGCAGAAAATATTGAGCAGTCGTGCGTTCGTGAAGGTTAGGTTAGGTCAGGTTAGGTTAGGATAACTTTGACTTTTGTGCGATAAACTGCTTGGCAGTGGATTTATGGGCACTACATTGCTCTACTATACTCCGCTCGACTCTCGGGAGACGAGCAATAGTGGCCGCGGCAGGTTGGGTTTAGTTATGTTACGATTGGTTAGGCCACGTTAGGAAATATTTGGTTAGTTTGGCTCGGACTTCCGTGCTATAGACTGTTTTTAGGTGGATCTTTGTGATTTACTGTGTTCTACTATATTCTGCTTCGCTTTGGGGAGGCCAGGAGCGGAGGTTGCGGCACGCCATGTTGAGCAATGTTACGTTTTGTTAGGTTCGGTTAAGTCAAGTTATGTTAATGTACCTATACCTTTCTTGATACTCACTGAAATGCGTAGGATTTCTGCGCACTAATTTGCTCTAGTACATTCTGCTTTTCTCTGTGGGTGTAAGCAATAGTGTTCTCGTCATGTTAGTTTGAGTTAGGTGAGGTTAGGTTAGGTTAGGTTACATCAAGCTCGATCAGGTTATCTTTGACTTTCGTGCTAAACGCTGCTATTCGGTAGACTTCTGCAATCGACTGGACTCTATTACATTCTGCTTGGCCCTGGGGATCCCAGCAATAGTCGCGGCAAGTTATGCTGAGTTAGGCTACGTTTGATTAGGTTGGGCTAGGTCGGGTTATGTTAGGATATCATCGACTTTTGTGCTGTTCACTGCAATGCGGAGTATCACTGCGAACTGCTGTGCTCTAGTACACTCTACTTATCTCTGTGGAGGTAGGCAAATGTAGTCTCCTAATTTTGGGTTGAGTTAGGTTACGTTTGGGTATGATACGTTTGGCTAAGTTCTGACGGGCTACTTTGACTTTTATGCTTTACACTGCTGCTCCTTGGGTTTCTGTAATCTACAGCGCTCTACCGCATCCTGCTTGGCTCTGGGGAGGACAGGAGCAGTGGACGCGGCACACAACGTTGATTTATGCTATGATAGTTTGTATTAGGCTAGGACAGGTTCGGTTAGGGTATCTACGGTCTTTGTGCTACTCACTGCAATGCGGTTGATTTCTACGCTCTACTGTGCCCTAGTACAATCTGCTGTTCTCTGCGGATGTTAGCAACGGTGGTATGGGCATGTTCGAATGATTTGGTCTTCGCTTGGATGGTTAGGCTTGGCTATGTTAGGATATGCTGCTTCGACTTCTGCGCTATTCTCCGCTTTTCGGACGATATCTACGCTCTAATGTGCTCTAGTGTGCTCTGCCTGGTTCTGGGGATGCCACCAATATCGGTCCCGGCACGTTATGTTTAGATGACCCGCGTTTGGTTGGGTACGGTTTGGTCAGGTTATGTCAGGATATGTTTGACTTTTGTGCTATGCACTGCAATGCGATGGATTTCTGCGCCCTGCTGTGCTCTAGTATATTCTGCATGGCTCCGGTGTGGCCAGCAATAGTGGTCTCGGTAGGTTAGGTTCAGTTATGTTACATTTGGTTAGGGTAGGTTAGGAAGGCTTGGTTATGATTTCTTTGACTTTTGTGCTTCACGCAGCTATTCGGTAGGGTCCTGCACTCTACGTTGCTCTACTGTACTCTGCTCAAGTCTGGTGAGGCTAGCAATAGTGGTCTCGTCATCCAAGATTGTGTTAGTCTTCGTTTGGGTGCGCTACGGTTGGCTAGGTTGGGATAGGCTACCAAGACCACTGTGTTAATCACTGCCAATCGGCAGATTTCTGCGCTATAATATGCTCTAATGTGCTCCGCCTGGATCTTGGGATGCCAGCAATATTAGTCTCGTCACGTTACGTTTGGATACACTACGTTTTGGTAGGTAAAGTATGGCCAGGTTATGTCAGGATATGTTTGACCTTTGTGCTATAAAATGCAACGAGGCCGATTTCTGCGCTCTGCTGTGCTGTAGTATATACTGCTTTGCTATGTGAATGCCATCAATAGAGGTAGTGGCACGTTAGTTTGCGCTATGCCACGTTTGGTTACGCTGCGTTTAGAGAGGGTAGGACAGCATAATCTAGAGATCTGCCCTATACACTGCTATTCACAGATTTACGCGATATACTGCGATCTAGCATGTTCTCCTCGGCTCTGGGGTGGTCAGTAATAGTGGCCGCGGCACGTTAGATTTAGGTAGGTTACGTTTTGTTAGTTTAGGATATGTTAAGTTTGGCTATGGTAGCTCCGACTTTCGTGCTATGCTCTGCTATTCGGTGTATCTCTGTGATGTACTGTGCTCTGCCACATCTGCTTGTCTATGGGGAGACCAGGAGCAGTGGTCGCGGGACGTTATGTTGAGCTGTGCTGCGTTTGCTTGGGATACGTTTGGTTAGGTTAGGGTAGGCTACACCGTCTTTTGTTTTATACACCGATATTCGGTGGATTTCTGGGCTCTAATGTGCTCTAATTTTCTCTGCCTGGCGCTCATCAGGCCAGGAATATTGGTTTCAGCACGTTATGCTGGGTTAAACTACGTTTGGGTAGGTTATGTTTGGCGATGTTAGGTCAGGCTATGTTTGACCATTTTGCCTTACACCGCTGCGCGGTGGATATCTGTTCTCTACTGTGCACTGATATGTTCTGCTTGGCACTGGGGCGGCCAATGATAGTACTCCCGGTGAGTCAGATTGAGCTATGTACGCTTCGTTTGATGAGGAAAGGAAGGCGATGTTATGATTTCTTCGACACTTGTGCTGCGCACTGCTATTCGGAGGATGTCCGCGCTCTACATTTCTCTACTATACTACGCTCGAAACTGGGGAGGCCTGCAATTGGGTTCGTGGCACTTTACGTTGAGTTATGTTACGTTTGGTTATGTTAGGTTAGGCTATGTTTGGATAGGGCAGCTTTGACTACCGTGCCATACACTGTCACTCGGTGGATTTCTGTCATCTTCTGTGCTCTTGCACATTCTGCTTGTCCCTGTGGAGGCCAGCAGTAGTGGTTTCGTCGTCTTAGGTTGAGTTAGGCTACATTTGGACTCGCTACGTTTGACTTGGTTAGGATAGGCTACCTTAACATTAGCGCTGTTCACAGCTGTTCGGTATGTTCCTGCTCTCATTGTTGCTCTACTGTATACTGCTCGATTCTGGTGAGGCCGGCAATAGCGGCCTTGACATGTAAGTTTGGGTTAGTCTTCGTTTGGATGCGCTACGTTTGACTAGGTTGGGAAAGACTGCAAAACCTCTGTGTTAATCCCTTCCAATCGGCAGATTTCTGCGCTCTAGTATGCTCTAACCTGCTCTGCCTGGATCTTGGGATGCCAAAAATATTAGTCTCCTCACTTTACGATTAGAAACACTACGTTTGGATAGGCTAGGCTCGGCAAGGTTGGGTCAGGATATGTTTCACTTTTATGCGATACACTGCAATGCGGTGAATTTCTGCGCTCTGGTGTGTTGCCGTATTTTCTGCTTGGGTCCGCGGTTGCCAGCAGTAGTGGTCGCGACAAGTTAGGTAGTGTTATGTTACGTTCGGTAAGGTTAATGTAGGCTAAGCACGGACACGTTATCCTAGTCTTTCGTGCTATACAGTGCTGTACGGAGCATTC
>NW_016909587.1:44109-61785 GCF_001483705.2 Eufriesea mexicana
TGCGCTGTACTGTGCTCTTCGATATCATGCTTGGCCCTGGGAATGACAGCAATATTGGCGTCGGCGCATTAGGTTGTGTTAGGTTACGTTTGGTTAGCTTACGTTGGATTAATTTCGGTAACGTTATTTTTGACCATCGTGTTATACACTGTTGTTCCGTGGATTTCTGCACCCGGCTGCGCTCTACTACTTTCTGCTTGGTCCTGGGGAGGCCAGTAATAGTGGCCGCGGTACGTTACGATGGGGTAGGCTCCGTTTGGTTATTTTACGTTAGCTTGGGTTAAGTCCAGATGTATATGGCTTTTGAGATAAACACCGCGATTGCATGGTCTTCTGTGCCCTTATGTCCTCTAGTAAGTTCTGCTCGACCCGGGGGGCCAGCAAGAGTGATTTGGGTTCGTTAGGTTGAGTTATGTTACGTCTGGATATGCTAATGTTGGATACATCAAGAGAGTGTGGCTTTGACTTTTGTACTGTACACTGCTATTCGGTGGCTTTCTGCGATCCAGTGTGCTCTAGTATGTTTTGCTTGGCTTTGGGGCGGCCAGAAATAGCACTCCCGGTACGTCAGTTAGAGTTATGCATTGTTTCGTTTGGTTAGGTTAGGAAGGCTTGGTTAGGGTTTCTTTGGAATTTGTGCTATAAGCCGCTATTCGATGGATTTCTGCGCTCTACATTGCTCTACTATACTCTGCTCGGTTCTGGGGGGCGAGGAATAGTGCCCGTGGCACGTCAGTTTGGGTTAGGTAGCGCTTGGCTGGGATAGGTTAGGCTATGTTTCGTTAGGTTTGCTTTGACGTTCGTACCATACACAGTTTTTCGGTGGATTTCTGTTATCCACTCTGCTATACTACATTATGCTTTGGTCTGAAGATGCTAAGAGAAGTGGCGGCGGCATGTTACGTTCGGCTATGCTACGTTTTTTTATGTTAGGTTGGTTCAGGTTATGATACGTTACTTTCAACTTTTGTGCTATACACTGCTATTCCGCGAATTTTTGCGCTCTACATTCCGCTGTTATACTCAACTCTACTCTATGGAGGCGAGCAATAGTGTCCGTTGCGCGTCGGGTAGAGTTAGTTTACGTTTGGCAATGTTAGGCTAGGTTAAGCTCGGCCAGATAACATGGACTTTCGTGCTATACACAGGTATTCGATGTACTCCTGTGCTGTACTCTGCTCTGCTAAACTATGCTTGGCCCTCGGAATGCCAGCAATATTGCCCTCGGCATGTTAGGCTTAGTTAGGCTCCGTTTGGTTTGTTTAGGTTGGGCTATATTCGGTAACGGTACCTTCGACTTCAGTCCTATACACTGTTACTCGGTGTATTTCTTTGATATGTTGCGCTCTACTATATTCTGCTAGGCTACGAGTATGACAGGAGCAGTGGCCGCGGCACGTCATGTTGAGAGATGCTATGTTTGGTTAGGTTAGGGTAGTATACTTTTTCTTTTGTGCTATGTACTGTTGTTCGATGTGCTTCTGCGCTCTCACGTGCTACAATATGCTCTGCTTGACACTTGGGTGGCCAGGAATAGTCTTCTCGGCATGTTAGGTTGAGTTGTGTTACGATTAGGTGTGCTAAGTTTGGTGAGGTCAGGAAAGTATTGGTCAGACCTTTGCGCTATACACTGCTGTCCGCAGATAACTGGCTCCGCAGTGTTCCAATATTATCTGCTTGGCTCTGGCGGCGCCAGCAATTGTGGTCTCGGCACGTTCGGTTGGTTTATGATACGTTCATTTAGGTTAGGTTGGGTCACGCTCCGTCTCGTTACACTGCCTTTCGCGCTCTACACTGCTATTCGGCGGATTCCTGCGCTCGACAGTGCTCTACTTTACTCTGCTTGGTCATGTTGGTGCCAGCAATAGTGGTCGCGACGCGTTATATTATGTTAGGCTGCGTTACATTAGGTTAAGTCAGGTTAAGTTTGTTTAGGATACCTGTGACCCTCGTGATAGACACTGTTATCAGATGGATTTTTGTGATCCATTCTGCTCTACTGCATTATGGTTGGGGCTGCGGAAGCCAGGACTAGCAATAGTGGTCGCGGCACGTTATGTTCAGCTATGCCACGTTCCTTTAGGTCATGTTCGGTCATGTTAGGTTAGGATATCTTCGACTTTTATGCTACTCGCAGCAATGCGGTTGATTTTTGAGCACTACTGTGCTCCAGCACATACTGCTTGTCTCTATGGAAGCCTGCGATAGTGGTCAGACCGTATTAAGTTGAGTTAGTCTCCGTTTGGGTGTGTTACGTTTGGCTATGTTAGGAAAGGCTACTTTGATCCCGTTGCTATTCCCTCCTATTCGGTAGATTTCTGCGCTCTAATGTGCTCTAATGTGATCTGCTTGGCCCTGGGGATGCCAGCAATATTGGTCTCCTCAAGTTATGCTTAGATACACTAAGTTCCGATAAGTACGGTAAGGTCAGGTTACGTCAAGTTATGGTTTTCTTTTGCGCGACACACTGCAATGTTGTCTTCTGCACTCTGCTATGCACTAGTATACTCCGGTTGGCTCTGGGGAGTCCAGCAATATCGGCCCCGTCGTGACAGGTATGGTTAGACTACGCTTGAATGTGTTACGCTTGGCTAGGTTAGGAAAGGCTACTTTGACTTTTGTGCTGTTCATAGCTATTCGGTGCATTTCTGCGCTCTAGTGTGCTCTAATACGCTCTCCTTGAAGCTGCGGAGGCCAGCAATAGCGGTCTCGGCGCAATTGGTTTAGTTTTGCCACGTTTGCATCTGAAAAGTCTGGACATGCTACGACAGGGTAGCTTAGACTTTTGTGCCACTGACTGCTGTCCGGAGGACTTCTGTGCTCTACTACGCTCTATTATACTCTGCTTGGCACTGTGGACGCCAGCAGCTGCGGTCGCGGCACGTTACGTTCAGCTACAGTACGTTTGGTTAGGCCAGATTGGGTTAGGATATCCCCGAATATTGTAACATGCACTGCTAGTCGGTGGATTCCTGCGCTCTGCATAGCTCTGCCATACTCTGCTCAACTCTGTGACAGCGAGCAATAGCGGACGCGGCACGTTAGGTTTAGGTAGGTTACGTTTGGCTAAGTTCGGTTATGTTAAGTATTGCTATTACAGCCTTTACTTTGCGCTGTACACTGTTACACGGCGTATTCCTGTGATCTGCTGTGCTCTACTACATTCTGCTCTGCTCCGGGAATGCCAGGAGCACTGGACGCGGAACCTAATATTGGGATGTGCTGCGTTCGGTTAGGTTAGATTAGGCCAGGTTAGGTTAAGATATCTACGGCTTTTGTGCTATTCAATGCAATGCGTTAGATTTCTGCGCCCCACTGTGCTCTGGTACATTCTGCTTGTGTCGGTGGGAGCGAACAGTACAGGTCTCGCCAGGTTAGGTTGTTTTGGGCTACGTTCGTATATGTTACGTTTGATCAGGATAGGAGAAGATAGTTTTGGCTTTTTCGCTATACACTGCTAGCCACGTGCGACTGCGCTCTACCTTGTTCCAATATTTACTGCTTGGCTCTGGCGAGGCCAGCAGTAGTGGTCTCGGCACATTAGGCTTCGTTATGTCACGTTTGGTTAGGTTAGGTTTTGTCAAGCTCAATTTTGTTATCTGTGACCTTCGTGCTGTGCACTGCTATTCGGCGTACTTGTGTGATCTACATTGCTCTACTGCAATCTGCTTGGCTCTGGAGAAGCCAGGAGCAGTGGTCGCTTCACGCTGCGTTTAGATATGCTGCGCTTGGTTAGGTCAGTTTTGGTGAGGTTGGGTTATGATACCTTCAATCTTTGTGCTATTAAACGCAATGCGGTTGATTTCTGCGCACTAGTGTGCTCTAGTACATTCTGATTTTCTCCATGGAGGCCAGAAGTGGTGGTCTCGTCATGTTAGATTCAGCTAGGCTTCGTTTGGTTATTCCGCGTTTGGCTATGTTAGAATATGCTACTTTGGCTATCGTGCTTTACACTGCTTCTCGGAGGGTTTCTGTGATCTACTGCTGTCTACTACATTCTGCATTGCTCTGGGGAGGCCAGAAGCAGTGGTTGCGGCACGCTACGTTGGGCAATGCTACATTTTGGTAGGTTTCGTTAGGATATGTACGGTTTTTCGCTGATCACTGCAATGTAGTGGATTTCTGCGAACTACTGTGCTCTAGTACGCTCTGCTTGTCTCTGTGGAGGTCAGCAATAGTGGTCTGGCCATGTTAGGTTGAGTTAGGATTCGTTTGTGTGTGTTACGTTTGGCCTGGTTAAGACAGGATTCTCTGACATCTGCGCAATTCACTGGCTATCGGTAGGTTTCTGCGCTCTAATGTGCTTTAATGTGCTCTGCCTGGCTCTGGGTATGCAAGCAATATTGTCCTCGTCCAGTTATGTTTAGATACACTACATTTGGGTAGGTAAGGTATGTCAGGTTATGTCAGGATATGTTTGACTTCTGCGCTATGCACTGCAATGCGGTGGATTTCTGCGCTCTGCTGTGCTCTGGTATATTCTACTTGGATCTGGGGAGGCCAGCTATAGTGGTTTCGGCACGTTAGATTGAGTTATGCCGCCTTTGGACATGTCACGTCTGTTGAGGTTAGGATAGGGTAGTCTAGGCCTTTGTGCAATAAACGGCTATCCGCGTATTTCTGCGCTCTGCTATGGTCTAGTATATTCGGCTTGTACCTGTGGAGACCAGCAACTGTAGTCGCGGCCCGTTACTTTGAGCTGACTACCATCGGGTAGTTTAGGTAAGTGCATGTGCGGTTTGGATATCTTTGGCTTTTTTGCTGTAGACTGCAATGCGACGGATTTCTGCGCCCTACTTTTCTTTTGTATATTCGGCTCGTTCCTGGGAATGGCAGCAGTAGTGGTCTCGCAACGTTAGGTTGAAATTGGTGACGTGTGGTTTTGTTACGTTTGGATACGTTAGGATTGGATAGCTTTGACTTTTGTGTTATACACTGTTATTCTGTGGAATTCTGCGCCCTACATTACACCAATTTGATCTGCTTGGCACTTGCGGGCAGCAATAGGGGTCTCGTCTCGTTAGGATGAGCTATGTTACGTTTGCTTACGTAAAGCTCGGAAAGGTGAGAATAGGATAGCCTTGACTTTTGTGTGTACAATGACATCCGATGTATTTCTGCACTCTACTGTCCTCAAATATGTTCTGCTTCGGTCTCGGGAGGCCTGCAGTAGTGGTCTCTGTGCGTTATGTCCGGTTAGCTCATGTTAGGTTAAGTTAGGTCGGGAAGGCACAGAATTCCGAGCTGTTCACTGTTATTCGGCGGATACATACAGTCTTCTGTGATCCACTATACTCTGCTTGGCTCTGGGCAGGCATGCAGTAGTGGTATCAGCGCGTTATTCTGGGTTAAGTTACGTTCGGGTACGCTACGCATGGATAGGTTAGGATATGATAGCTCTGAATGTTGTATTATACACTGCTGTCCTGTTAACTTCTGCACTCTACTGTACTCTAATATTTTCTGCTTGGCACTGGGCAGGCCGACACGTTAGACTTTGTTAGGGTACGTTTGGTTAGGTTGGGTTATGATATGTTATGTTGGGACAGCTTTGACTTTCGTACTGTACATTGCTTTCCGGCAGATTTCTGCGCCCTGCTGAGCTCTACTTCACTTTGCTTGGCACTGTAGATGCCAGCCGTTGTGGTCGCCGCATGTTATGCAGAGTTACGATGCGTTTGGATGGATTACGTTAGTTTGGGTTTGGTTTGGATGGCATTGACTTTTCTACTGCACACTGCGGTTCTATTCACTTCTGCGCGCAACATCCTTCTGCTATGTTTTGCTCGACGATGCAAAGGCCATCAGAAGCGGTTGCGAAACGTTAGGTTGTGTTTGATTACGTACGGTTATGTCACGTTTTGTTGGGTTTGGAATGAATGGCATGGACTTCTGTGCTATACGCTGCTATGTGGTGGATTTCTGCGCTCTACTGTGCCGTAGTATGTTCCGTTTGGCTCTGGGAAGTCCAGCAATGGTCATCGTCACGTTATGTTGAGTTGTGTTACGCTCCGTTATGCTACGTTTGGTCATGTTAGGATTGTGTAGCTTTGCCTCTTGAGACATACACAGCGACTCCATGGATTTCCGCGTTCTCCTCTCCTCTAATATGTTCAGCCTGGCTACGGGGAGAGCAGCAACAGAGGTCTTGTCGAGATAGCTAGAGTTATGTTACGTTCGCTTGCGTTAAGTTTGCTCAGGTTAAGATAGGATTGCTTCGACTCTAGTGCGACGCGCTGCTATGCGGTGGATTTCTCCTCTCTACTGGTCCATATTGTATTCTGCTTAAATCTGGGGAGACCAGAAATGGTGGTCTCGGCACGCAAAGCTGTGGTAGGTTGCGCTTGGTTATGCAATAATGGGCTAATTTCGGTAAGAATAACCTTGACTTTCGTGCTGTGCACTGTTATTCGTTGGGTTTCTGCGCTCTACTCTGCCCTACCATATTCTCCTTGGCCCCGGGGAGGCCAGCAACAGCGGTCTCGGCTCGTTGAGTTGAGCTATGTTACGTTTGGCTATGTTACGATTTGTTATGTTAGAACAGGATAACATCGTCTCTTTCTACACACACCTATTCGTTGCATTTCTGCGCTCTACTGTGCCCCAGCATGTTCTTATGGCTCTGGGGAGGCTAGAAATTGTGGTTCCGGTAGGTCATGTTAAGTTAGGCTACGTTTGGTTAGGTTTGGATAGATCAGGTAATGTTCGGGTAACTTCGACTTTGGCGCTATACACTACATTACTGAGAATTTCTGCCCTCTGCTGTGCTCTAGCTCATTCTGCTTGGCTATGAGTAGGCGAGCCACAGTGTCCTCGGCACGTTAGGTTGGTTTCTGTTACATTGGGTTGTGTGACGTTTGGCTATGCTAGGATATGACAGCATTGACTTTTGTGCTACACACTGCGATCCGATGGATTTCTGCGCTCTACTCTCCTCTAATATGCTCTGCTTGGCTCTGCCGGTGCAGCAATTGTGGTCTCATCTCTTTAGGTAATCTTACGCTGCGTTTCGTTCTGCAAGGTTTGGTCAGATTAGGTTAGGATGCCTTTGACCTTTGTACCGTACACAAACATGCGGCGGACCCCTGCGCTCTACTGCGCTCTAGCATGCACTGCATGGCCCTGGGGACGCAAGCAGTGGTGATCACGGCACGATAAGGTGTGTCAGGTTACGTTTGGTTCCGCTACCTTTTGATAGGTTAGAATAGGATAGCTTTGGTTTTTGTGCTATACACTGTCCTTCGGTGGAATTATTCCCTCTACCGTGCTCTACCACATTCTACTTGGCCATGGGGAAGCAAGAAATAGTGGTCTCCACACGTTAGATGCAGTTATGCTACGTTCGGTTATGTTACGTGTGGCTATGTTTGGGCAGGATTGCTTTGACTTTCGTGCTGCACACTGTTATTCATTCAATTTCTGCGGTCTAATCTGCACTACTATATCCTGCTTGTCCCTGGGAAGTCCAGCAATAGTGGCCGCGGCTCGTCACGCTGAGCTTGGCTAAGTTTGGTTGTGTTACGTTAGTTGAGGTTGGGTGCGGGTAAATTTGACTTTCTGGTGTATACTGGATTACTAAGGATTTCTGTCCTCTACTCTCCTCTAACGTGTTCTGCTTGGCTCTGTGGAAGCCAGCAATAATGGTCGCCTCGCGTTAGGATGGGTTATGTTACGTTTGGCAATGTTACAGTTGGCTATGTTGGGAAAGTGTACCTTTGACTTTTGTGCTATACACTGCAATTTCGTGGATTTCTGCGATCTACTGCGCTCTTGTGTGTTCTGCTTGTGTCTGGGGACGCCAGCATCAGCGGTCTCGGTACATCATTTTGATTTATGCTACGCCTGATTATGGCAAGCTCCGTCTGGTTAGGTTTGGGTAACTTTGACTGTTATGCTATACCCTGCAATGCGTCGGATTTCCTCGCTCTGCTTTGCTCTTGTATACCCTGCCCGGGTCTGTGGTGGCCAGAACTAGAGGTCTGGGCTGGTTAGGTTGTGTTAAGTTACGCTTGGATGTGTTACGTTTTGTTAGGTTAGAATAGGGCAGCTTTAACTACTGCGCCTTGGACTGCAATTCTATGGATCTCTGCGCCCTACTCTCCTCTAATGCGTTCTGCCTCGCTCTGGGGAGGACAGCAATTGTGGTCTCGGCACATTAGGACGAGCTATGCTGCGTTTGGTTGTGTTACGTTTGGTTAGGTTAGGAAATAATTGGTTCGACTTTTGTGATATCCTCAGATATTGGGTGGAATTCTGCGCTCTACTGTGCCTTAATATTTTCTGTTTGGCTCCATTGAGGCCAGCAATAGTGGCCACGACACTTTGGGTTGTGCTATGTTACGGTTGGTTTGGTTAGTCCAGGCTAATATCTGTAGGCATAGCTTTGACTTTCGCGACATACACCGTTTCCCTGAGCATACCTGCGCTCCACGGCGCTGTACTATTTTCTGCTTGTACCTGGTGTGGCCAACAACAGTGGTGTCTGCATGTTGGGCTGAGTTATGTGACGTTTGGTTATGTGACGATTGGTCATGTTAGGATAGGATAGCTTTGACTTTTGTGCTACTCACTGCTATTCTGTGGATTTCTGCATTCTACTGTGCGCTAATATTTTCTTCTTGGTGCTTGGGGT
This sequence comes from Eufriesea mexicana, assembly GCF_001483705.2. Classification (NCBI taxonomy): domain Eukaryota; kingdom Metazoa; phylum Arthropoda; class Insecta; order Hymenoptera; family Apidae; genus Eufriesea; species Eufriesea mexicana. The sequence continues at coordinate 52,742 of NW_016909587.1, forward strand.
GGGGGCGGCAAACGTGGTCTCGGCACGTTAGGTTTTATTTCGTCACGTTTGGTTGTGTTACGCTATGCTTAGTTCGGTTAGAACAGCTTCGACTTTCGTACTATACACTGCTATCCGGCGGACATCTGCGCCCTGCAGTGACCTACTACATTCTGCTATGCCCTGGAGGCTCGATCCTTTGTCGTCGCCGCAAGTTGTGTTAAGTTATTACACGTTCGGTTAGGTTACGTTTGTCTGGGTTAGGTTTGTATAGCTTTGACTTTTCTGCTGTACACTGCGATTGTATTGACTTCTGCGCGCTACTCTCCTGTGCTATGTTTCGGCCGACTCAGTGGAGGCCAGCAATGGTGGTCGCGGCACGTTGCATGTGGTTACGTTACGTTCGGTTACGTCAGGATTGGTTAAGTTTGGAATGGATGGCATGGACTTTTGTGCTATACACAGCTATGCGGTGGATTTGTGCGCACTACTGTGCTGTAGTATGTTCTGCTTGGCTCTGGAGAGGCCAGCAATGGTGTCACAGCCGCGATAGGTTGAGTTCTGTTACGCTCGGCTATGCTACGTTTGGTCATGTCAGGATTGCATGCCCTTGCCTCCTGTGATATATACTGCGATTCCATCGATTTCCGCGCTCTCCTGTCCCCTAATGTGTTCCGCCTGACTTCGTGGAGGCCAGGAATAGAGGCCTTGCCGCGTTATGTGGGGTTCTGTTATGTTTACCTGCATTAAGTTTGCTCAGGTTAGAATGGGATAGCTTCGACTCTCGTGCAGCGCACTGCTGCTCGGTGGATTTCTGAGCTCTGCTGTGCTCTGCGACATTCTGCTTAGCCCTGGGGTGGCCAGCATCAGTGGTCTCTGCACCTTGGGTTGAGATACGTTACGTTCGCTTATGTGACGATTGGTTATGTTAGGATGGTATAGCTTTGACTTTAGTGCTGTACACTGCTGTTCCGTGGATATCTACGCTGCATTGTGCTCTAGTTCTTTCTGCTTGGCCCTGGGGAAGGGAGAAATGGTGCCATGGTCACGTTGCGTTGGGTTGGGCTATGCTCGGCTACGTCAAGTTTGGTTAGGTTAGGATAGGATAGCTTTGACTTGGGTCCTATGCACTTCTACTCGGTGTATTTCTGCGCTACACATGTCTCTAATATGTACTGCTTGGCTCTGCGGAGGTCAGCAATGGTGACTTCGGCACGTTGGAATTTGTTGTTATACGTCCGGCCACGCCACGTTTGGTTAGGTCAGGATATGGTAGCGATAACTTTTGTGCTGTGCGCTGCTACTGGGTGGACTTCTGCGACCAACTGTGATCTTGTATTCCCTGCATGGTTCTGGGGGCCAGCAATAGTGGTCTCGGTCCTTTATATTGTGCTGGCTACGTTTGTTTACTTTAGGATCGATCAGGTAAGCTTTAACTACTGCGCCTTGGACTGCAATTCTATGGATCTCTGCGCCCTACTCTCCTCTAATGCGTTCTGCCTCGCTCTGGGGAGGACAGCAATTGTGGTCTCGGCACATTAGGACGAGCTATGCTGCGTTTGGTTGTGTTACGTTTGGTTAGGTTAGGAAATAATTGGTTCGACTTTTGTGATATCCTCAGATATTGGGTGGAATTCTGCGCTCTACTGTGCCTTAATATTTTCTGTTTGGCTCCATTGAGGCCAGCAATAGTGGCCACGACACTTTGGGTTGTGCTATGTTACGGTTGGTTTGGTTAGTCCAGGCTAATATCTGTAGGCATAGCTTTGACTTTCGCGACATACACCGTTTCCCTGAGCATACCTGCGCTCCACGGCGCTGTACTATTTTCTGCTTGTACCTGGTGTGGCCAACAACAGTGGTGTCTGCATGTTGGGCTGAGTTATGTGACGTTTGGTTATGTGACGATTGGTCATGTTAGGATAGGATAGCTTTGACTTTTGTGCTACTCACTGCTATTCTGTGGATTTCTGCATTCTACTGTGCGCTAATATTTTCTTCTTGGTGCTTGGGGTGGGGGCGGCAAACGTGGTCTCGGCACGTTAGGTTTTATTTCGTCACGTTTGGTTGTGTTACGCTATGCTTAGTTCGGTTAGAACAGCTTCGACTTTCGTACTATACACTGCTATCCGGCGGACATCTGCGCCCTGCAGTGACCTACTACATTCTGCTATGCCCTGGAGGCTCGATCCTTTGTCGTCGCCGCAAGTTGTGTTAAGTTATTACACGTTCGGTTAGGTTACGTTTGTCTGGGTTAGGTTTGTATAGCTTTGACTTTTCTGCTGTACACTGCGATTGTATTGACTTCTGCGCGCTACTCTCCTGTGCTATGTTTCGGCCGACTCAGTGGAGGCCAGCAATGGTGGTCGCGGCACGTTGCATGTGGTTACGTTACGTTCGGTTACGTCAGGATTGGTTAAGTTTGGAATGGATGGCATGGACTTTTGTGCTATACACAGCTATGCGGTGGATTTGTGCGCACTACTGTGCTGTAGTATGTTCTGCTTGGCTCTGGAGAGGCCAGCAATGGTGTCACAGCCGCGATAGGTTGAGTTCTGTTACGCTCGGCTATGCTACGTTTGGTCATGTCAGGATTGCATGCCCTTGCCTCCTGTGATATATACTGCGATTCCATCGATTTCCGCGCTCTCCTGTCCCCTAATGTGTTCCGCCTGACTTCGTGGAGGCCAGGAATAGAGGCCTTGCCGCGTTATGTGGGGTTCTGTTATGTTTACCTGCATTAAGTTTGCTCAGGTTAGAATGGGATAGCTTCGACTCTCGTGCAGCGCACTGCTGCTCGGTGGATTTCTGAGCTCTGCTGTGCTCTGCGACATTCTGCTTAGCCCTGGGGTGGCCAGCATCAGTGGTCTCTGCACCTTGGGTTGAGATACGTTACGTTCGCTTATGTGACGATTGGTTATGTTAGGATGGTATAGCTTTGACTTTAGTGCTGTACACTGCTGTTCCGTGGATATCTACGCTGCATTGTGCTCTAGTTCTTTCTGCTTGGCCCTGGGGAAGGGAGAAATGGTGCCATGGTCACGTTGCGTTGGGTTGGGCTATGCTCGGCTACGTCAAGTTTGGTTAGGTTAGGATAGGATAGCTTTGACTTGGGTCCTATGCACTTCTACTCGGTGTATTTCTGCGCTACACATGTCTCTAATATGTACTGCTTGGCTCTGCGGAGGTCAGCAATGGTGACTTCGGCACGTTGGAATTTGTTGTTATACGTCCGGCCACGCCACGTTTGGTTAGGTCAGGATATGGTAGCGATAACTTTTGTGCTGTGCGCTGCTACTGGGTGGACTTCTGCGACCAACTGTGATCTTGTATTCCCTGCATGGTTCTGGGGGCCAGCAATAGTGGTCTCGGTCCTTTATATTGTGCTGGCTACGTTTGTTTACTTTAGGATCGATCAGGTATGCTTTGGATATCTTCGACTCTTGTCCTGTACACTGCAATGCGGCGAACTTCTACGCCCTACTGTTCTCTTGTGCATTCTGCTTGGCGCTGGGGAGGCCAGCAATAGATGCCTCGCTACTTTATTTTAGGTTAGGCTACGTACGGTTAGTTTAGGTTTGTCCAGGCAAGGCTTGAATATCTTTGACTTTCCAGCTATACACTGCAATGCGGCGAATTTCTTCTCTCTACTAAATTCTAGCATATTCTGATGTGCTCTCGGGAGGCCAGCAATAGTGGTCTCGCCACGTTAGGTCGAATTCCGTTGCGTTTGCTTGTGTTACGTTTGGTTAGGTTTGGAGAGCGTAGCTCTGATTTTCGCGCTATACACTCCTCTTCGGTTAATTTCTGCTCTCTGCATTGACCTAATATGCCCTGCTTGGCCCTGCCGAGGTCAGCAATAGCGGTCCCGTTGTGTTAGTTCGGGTTTGGCTCCGTTTCGGTGTGTTACGTTTGGCTAGGTTAGGATAGGGTAATTTGACTTTTGTGCTGTACACAGCTTTTCGGTGCATGTCTGCACTCTAATGTGCTCTAGTTTGCTCTGCGTGGCTCTGCGAACGCCATCAACAGCGGCCGCGGCATGTTATGTTGAGTTAGACTACGTTTGGTTAGGCCACGTTGTGTCAGGTTAGTTTGGAATATCTTTGGCTTTTGTGCTCTACACTGTGATGTGGTTTGCCTCAGCGCTATGCTGTGTTCTAGTATCTTCCACTTGGCACTTAGGAGGCCAGCAAGAGTGGTCACGGCACGTTAGGTTCTTACATACGACGTTCGGTTACGTTACGTTTGGGAGGTTAGGATAGGATAGCTCAGACCATTGTGCTATACGCCCCTGTCCGCGGATTCCTGGTCTCTACAGTGTTCTAATGCTTTCTGCTTGGGTCTGTGTAGGCCAGCAATAGTAGTCTCGGCACATTAAGTTGAGTCTCTTTACGTCTGTTAGGTTAGGTTTGGATAAGTTTGGTTATGGTGGCCTTGACATTCGTGCTATACAGTGATATTCGTTGTATTTCTGTGATCTACTGTCCTGTACCACATTCTGCATGTCTATGGAGAGGCCAGGAGGCGTGAGATGTGGTACGTTCGGTTAGGTTAGTTTATGGCAGGTTATGCAAAGGTACCTACGGCTTTCGTGATATTCATTGCTCTATGCTAGATTTCTGCGCTCTACGATGCTCTCCTGTACCCTGCCCTATTCTCGGGGGACATCAATTGTGGTGGCGGCACGTTATGTTATGTTAGATTACGTGTGGTATGGTCAGGTTACATTGCGTTAGGTTTGGATAGCATCGTCTTTTGTGCTACTCCCTGCTATTCTACGTACGTCTGCACTGTATTGTGCGCTACCACGCTCTGCTTGTATCTGGGGACGTCAGGAAATATGGTAGCGGCTAGATAGTTTGAGTTACGTTACGTTTGGTTAGTCCAGGTGTGGTTATGTTTGATAGGGGTAGCTTTGACTTTTGTGCTTCGCATTGCTGCCCTATGGATTTCAGCGTCCTGCGTTGCTCTGCTATACTCTGCTTGGCTCTGGGATGCCAGCAATAGTGGCCTCGGCACGCCAGGTTGAATAAGGCTACGTGCGGTTACGTTTCATTAGTTTGGGTTCGGATTGGATAGCTTTGACTTTTCTTCTATAAACCGCGATTCTATGGATTTCCAATCCCTACTCTCCCCTAGTGTGTTATGCCTGGATCGAGGAGGCCAGCAATAGTGGTCGCGTCACCATAGGTTGTGTTAGGCTACGTTTGGTTACGTTACGTTTGGTTAGGCTAGGAGAGGGTATCTCCGACTTTTGAGCTATTCACTCCGATTCGGTGGATTCCTGTGCCCCCCCTGCTCTAATATTTTCGTCCTGGCTCTGGGGAGGGCAGGAATGGTCCCCTCGGCACGTTTGGTTGAGTTATATTAAGTTTGGTTAGGCTAGGTTTCGTTTAGTTCGGAGAGGATAGCATTGACTTTCGTGCTCTACACTGTTGTTCTGCTTGGCGCTGCTGAGGCCAACAATTGTGGTCGCTGTGCGCTACGTTGCACTATGCTGCGTCCGGATATGTTACTTTTGGCAAGTTAAGGGTAGGGTTTCTTTGACTTTTGTGCTATAGACTGTGATATTATGGATTTCTGGGATCTGCTCTCCTCTTATATGTTCCGCTTGCATCTGGGGACGGCAGCAGTAAAGGTCTCGTCACGTAAGGGTGAGTTATGTTACGTTAGGCTGGGTTAGGATCGTATAGCACTGACTTTTGTGCAATGCACTGCTATTTGGTCGCTTTCTGCATCCTGCTGTGCTATAGTGTTTTCAGCTTGGCACTGGGGAGGCCAGCAATAGTGGTCTGGGCACGTAAGGATGAATTCGTTTGCGTTTGGTTAACTTACGTTTGGCTAGGTTAAGAGGTCGTATCTCCCACTTTTGTGTCATACACGGCTATCCTGTGGCTTCCTGTAATCAACATTTCTCCAATACGCCCTGCTTGGCTGTGGGGAGGCCAACAATATTGTCCTCGGCGCGTTAGTTTGGGTTCGTTTACGCTCGGCTTAATTAAGCTTGGTTATGTTATTAGAGGGTAGCTTCGACTTTTGTGCTAGACATTGCTGGTACATGGATTTCTGAGCTATAATCAGCTCAAATATGTTCTGCATAGCGCTGTGCGTGGCAGCAATAGGGGTCTCGGCACGTTAGGTTGAGTTGTGCTACGTTCGGCCATGTATCGTTTACGAGGTCAGGATAGGATAATTTATACTTTTGTGCTATACACGCCTATTCGTAGATGTTTGCGCTCTACTGTGTTCTAGTATTTTCTCCTTGGGACGATGGACGCCAGCAATAGTAGCCTCTGCACTTTAGGTTGAGTTAGCTTATGTCCGGTTCGGTTAGGTTATGTCAAGCTCGGGCAAGTTATCTTTGACTTTCATGATATACACAGCTACTCGGTGGATTTCTGTACTCGACTGTGCCCTACTATATTTGCAAGTCCCTCGCGAGCACAGTAATAGTCGCGGCAGGTTATGTTGAGTTAGGCTGCACTTCACTATGTTATGTTAAGCTATGGTTGGATATGGTCGCCTCGACTTCCGTGGTATACACTAGTACATGGCGGGTCCTGTGATCTACTGTGTTCTACTGTATTCTGCATGGCTCTTTGGAGTACGGCTGCAGTGGTCGCGGCACTCTCTGTTGAGTTTCCCTACGCTTGGATATTTTACGTTTGATCAGGTTATGCCAGGATGTCCAAGCTTTTGTGCTATTCACTGCAATGATACGGATTTCTGTGCTATACTCGTCTCTGGTACATACTGCTTGTCGCTGTGCAGACGAGCAATGGTGGCCTCGTCTAGTTAGGCTTAGTTATGCTACGTTTGTGCATGTCACGTTTGGCTAGGTTAGGATACGCTGCAACGACTTTTGTCGTTTGCACTGCTATACGGTGGATACCTGTGGCCTACTGTGCTCTACTACAACGTGCTTGGCTCCGGGGAGGCCAGGAGCAGTTGTAGCGTCACGTCATGTTGGGTTATGCTGCTTTCGGTTAGGTTAGATTAGGTAAGGTTCGGTTGGGATATCTTCGACTTTTGTACTATACTCTGCTATTCGGTGGATTTCTGCGCTCAACATTGCTCTACTTTATTCCGCTCGACTCTGGGGAGGCGAGCAGTAGACGTCGTGGCACGGTAGGTTAAGTTAGGTTATGTTCAGTTAGGGCAGGATAGGTTAGGTTTGGTTAGGATGACTCTGACTTTCGTGCTGCACTCTGCTTTTCGGTGGATTTCTGTGATCTACAGTGCTCTACTATATTCTGCTTGGCTCCGTGGATGCCAGCAGCAGTGGCCGCTGCAGGATTTGTTGAGATATGCAACGTTCGGTTAGGTTATGTTAGGTCATGTTATGCAGGGCTATCTTTTGCATTTGTGCTCTTTGCTGCAATGTGGTGGAATTCTGCGCTATACTGCGCTCTCGTAAATTCTGCTTGTCTCCGTGGAGGCCCGAAATATCGGTCCCGTTTTGTTAGGTTGGGTTAGGCTCCGTTTGGGTGTGTTACGTTTGGCTCGGTAAGGATAGGCTGCTTTGACTTTTGTGCTGTAGACTGCTATTCGGTGAATATCTGCGCTCGAATATGCTCTAATGTGCTCTGCATGGCACTGGGGAGGCTACCAATAGTGGTCGCGGCATTTTCGGTTGTGTTAGGGTACGTTTGGGTATGTTAGGATACGACGAGGTAGGATAGGTTAGTTATGACCTTCGTGCTGCACACTGCAATTCTATGGACCTCTGCGACGTATTGTGCGCTATCGCATTCCGCCTGTATCCTGGGACGCCAGGAATGGTGGTCGCGACCCTTTAGGCTGAGTTATGTTACGTTTGGTTGGGTAAGGATTGGGCAACTTTGATTGTTGCCCCATACACTTTATTCACTCGACTTCTGCGCCCCACTGCGCTCTAATATGTTCTGCTTGTCTCTGGGGAGCAATGATGTTCGTGGCACGTTTGGTTGAGTCATGTTACGTTTCGTTTCCCTAGATTAGGCTTTGTTTGGTTAGGTTGGATTTGAATTTTGTGCTATGAACCGCTATTTGGTGGCTTCATGCTCTCTACTGCACTCTGCTATACTCTGCTCGTCTCTCTGGTTGCCATCAATAGTGGTCTCTGCACGTTCGGTTGAGATATGTTGCGTTCGGTTAGGTTATGTTCGTTTAGGTTTGGTTTGGATATCTTTGACTTTCTTGGCATATGCTGTTATTCGGTGGTCTTCTGTGCTCTACTGTGATCTACGCTACTCTGCACGACCCTGGTGAGGCTAGCAATAGCGGCCGCTACACGTTATGCTTAGCTAGACAACGTTTGTCTTGGTTACGTTAGGTCATTTCAGGTTGGGATATCTTTGACCTTTGTGCTTTCCACTGAAACGCCGCGGATGTCTGTGATCTACGGTGCTGTAGTATATTCAGCTTGGCTCTGGTGAGGTCAGTAATAGCCGTATAGGGCAGTTAGGTGGGGCTAAGTTACGTTTGGTTATGTTAGGAGAGGACAGCCGTGACTTTTGTGTTATAAACTGCTATTCGTTGGATTTGTGCGCTCTGCCATGATCTAATATGATCCTCTTTGTCCGGTGCAGGCCAGAAACGGCGGCCGCGGCGCGTTGATTAGGGATATGTTACGTTCCGTTAGGTTAGGTTTGCTTGGATTCTGATGGGTTATCCTTGACTCTTGTGCTGTACACAGAAGTGCGGTGTATTTCTGCGCTCTACATTGCTCAACCGTACAATGCTCGACTGCGTGGTGGCCTGTAATAGTGGTATCGTCTCGATAGGTTGAGTTAGGCTATGTTTCATTATGTTATGTTTGGTCTGGTTGGGCTAGGTTAGCTTTGGCTTTTTTTCTATAAACTGCTCTTCAGTAGACTTCTGAGCCCTTCTCTGTTCTAATATGCTCTGATTGGCCCTGAGGAGACCAGAAACAGTGGTCTCGGCACCGTAGGTTCATTTATGCTGCGCTTAGCTGTGTTTGGTAAGGTCAGGTTTGGTTAGGACATAGTTGACTATTATGCTATACACTATTTGGTGCCCCTCTGCGCTCTACTGTGCTCAAACATATCCTGCGCGGCTTTGGG
>NW_016909588.1:0-313 GCF_001483705.2 Eufriesea mexicana
CAGGGCAACGCTGAATATATTAGAGCACTGTTGGCCGCAGAAATCCACCTAATATCAGCCCATAGCGCTAAAGTCAAAGCTATTCTCTCCTAACCTAATCAATCCTAACATAACAAAACGTCACATAGCTCAGCCTACCGTGACGTAACCGCTAGTGTTGGCCTCCGCTGAGCAAAGCAGGGCACGTTAGTGGAGAGTAGGGCGCAGCAAGCCATAGAATCGCAGTGTGCAACAGAAAGGAGGAAGCAAGCAAAACCAAGCCCAAACCAACAGAACATAAAGGAACATAGCATAACCCATGCCAATGTGGCGA
>NW_016909589.1:0-529 GCF_001483705.2 Eufriesea mexicana
GAGACCGGCAATAGTGTTCGCGGCACGATATGCTTTGTTTGTCCATGTCAATCTAAGTAACGTTAGCTCGGGTTAGGATGGGATACCTTTGACTTTTGTGCCATAGTCTGCCATTAGGCGGATTTCGGCTCCCTAGAGTGCTTTTATATTTTCAGCTTGGCTCTGGAAAGGCCTCCAATAGTGGTCTAGGCACATAACGTTGAATGACATTACGTTCTGTTATGTTGGCTTAGGATAAGTTTGGATGGGATTGCTTTAACTTCTGTGCTGTGCACTGCTATTGGGTGGATTTCTGCGCTGTATTGCGTTCTGGTATATGCTGTTCGAATCTGTGGAGGGCAGCAGTTACGGCCTCGGCATGTTAGTTCGAGTTAAGCTACGTTTGGGTATGTTCTGTTGCTTTGGGTTAGGTTTGGGTAGCTGAGATTTTTCCTATACTATATACACTGCTGTTCTATGGACTTCTGCTTTCGAACCTCCACTAACTCGTTCTGCTTGAATATGGGGAGGCCAGTAGTAGTGGTCGCGA
>NW_016909590.1:0-3989 GCF_001483705.2 Eufriesea mexicana
TCTGCTCACTGACGACTTACGTTCTATAGAAATTCTAGAATAGCAGAAGACATATCCATTACCTCGCGAGAACATAGCTGCTGCCAACAAAGTACAGAGAACAGCAATCATCACAGTAATGTAACGGTTGGATTAATCTGTTCACTCATGACTCATATTCCGCAGCTATACTAGGATAATCAATGTTTAGTACTGCTATGGCTGCATATATTGACATTTGGCAGTACCGTACTTAGTACATCCACGGATAGGGTACTCTAGCCGGTAGATTAGTCCGTTCACTGACGATTTAAACACTATGGCAGCTCTAGAGTGATCAACGGATGGTGCAATTTTCGCAGGAGATATTCACGTATGTCAATACAGTAGGGAGCATAGAAGTCTACATAATTCTACAGCTTGTGTACATCAGTGCATTAATGTGACGAGCCATCTGCAGATTTCTACAGCTATGGCATTAACCTACTCTCCGCTAATCTTAGTTATATCGTGATTCTATATGGATCAATCGATAGATCGGCTATTGCTAGTAATATATACAATCTTCAAAGCAGTGATGAGTACGGCCACCATCACTCTACTAAAGCCATTGGATTAATGTATACACTGATAACGTAAATTCCATAGCAATTCGAGAATTATTAATTCATAGATCAATTGTCGCTAGGGATATAAACGATTGACCGCACATTGCTTATTATAGTCACAACTGCAGTATCGTAGCGATCGAATTAGTAGCTTCAATGATCAGACAATTTCTAAGGCAATTCTAAAGTGACGAATGGACAGATGTATTATCGCCAGCGATTTTACCAATTTCAAATACAGTGCTGAGTATAGCCGAGAACGTAGTACTATACCCACTCGTAGAAGCTATCGGCTGATCACAAAATTTCTGTGGTAGTTCCAGAATGATCAATGGGTGGATCAATTATCGCCAGGGATATTGGCGATTGATAATACAGTTATGAGTAGAGCCACCTGTCCTGCATTATAGCCAGTGGATTTATACATCCATTCATCATGTAAATTCAATGGCAGTAATAGAAGATCAATGGGTATCTCGATTATCTATAGAGACATTAACGATTGACTATACCGTGTCATATCGCAATAATAGAAGATCAATGGGTATCTCGATTATCTATAGAGACATTAACGATTGATTATACCGTGTCGAGTGCTGCCACATACACCGTACTATAGCCATGGAGTCAATCCATATACCGTTCGTCTTATTCCTGCAGCAATTCTAGAATGATCAATGAATAGATACATTATAGCAAGAGAAATTAACAATTGAAAAAAGAGTACTGCTCACAGCAATTCATGTAGTACCATAGCAATTGGTACAAAGTATCCGCCTTAAATTCTGTAGCAATCCTAGAATGGGCAAAAGATAGGTCAATTATCCCTAGTGATATTAAAAACTGCCAATACAGGACTGAGTGCATACCTCTACACAGATCTATGGTAATTGTATTTATCGATAAGTTGAACATCTACATTCTAGAACAACAATTCTAGATTGATCAATAGAAATATAAATTGTCGCCATAAATAATGAAAAATAACAATAAAGTAAACAGAATAGCCGTATACAGAGCTCTATGTACATCTACGAAGTACTACATTTCCTACGTTAACCTCATCACTGATCAAGTATGTTCTACACCAATTACAAGATGGGCAATGGAGAGATAAGTTATTGCAAGTGATATTAAAAGTTAACTATAATGTAATGAATATATGCCTATAGGCAATTCTACAAAAATTTGTTTAATTTATTGACGGACCACTCAAATTTCATAGCAATTCAACAGTGATCAATGGATACATCAATGATTGCCAGAGATACAAATATTTGACAATAATTTACTGAGTATAGCAGTCAACGCAGTACTAAGGCCATTGATGAAATACTTATGCAGATCGACTTATTTATAAAGCAATTCGAAAATTATCAATGCATATACAAATAGTCGCTGGAGGCATTTATAAATGGCAACGTAGTGCTGAGTGTAGCCACCTACATAGAAATGGAGCCAGCGGATTAATCTATTCGCTGATGATTTAGGCTGCATAGTAATTCTCTAATGATAAATCCTTAGAACAATTATCGCTTCATACATGCAAAATTGATAACGCAGTCCTGGGTGTAGTTTTCCACATACTGCTATATCCATTGGATAATTCCATTGACAGATCACCGAGTTTCCACAGAGATTCTAGATTTGTCAAAGGATAGATCAATTATCGCCGGAGCCATTTCCATTCGACAACAGGGTTCTGAGTATAGCCATCAATGCAGAAATGTAGCCATTCGAATAATCTGTTCACTGATGATTTGTATTATATTGCATTTCCAGAATGACAAGGGACATATCAAATGTCGCTCAAGATACTGACAATTTACCATACATTCGGAAGTATAGCCTGCTATACTGTTGTATAGCCACTAGGCAAGCATAACCACTGATCGGCTGCACTACAAAGCAGTAAAGAATGATTAGCAAGTGGATGCACTTTGGCTAGAGAGAACAATACTTCACCATGCGGTAATGTCTGCAGTCATCAACATGTTACTACAGCCATTGGAATTACCTATTCACTGATGGTTTCAATTTTATAGCAATTCTAGGATAATCCATGGACAGATCAGTAGTCGCTTGTGATATGGACAACTGGTAACGCAGTACATGGTGTAGAAGCCTACGCAGTTCTGTATCCATTGCATTAACCTAATCGCTGACTACATATGTTCCACAGAAGTTCTGGAACTTCCAATGGTTGGAAAAAATATCGGTATATATACTGATAAATTACAATAGAGTACAGAGTGTAGCCGTCCACACAATGATATGGACAGTGGATAAATCTATTGGCTGATGATTTAAATTTCGCAGCAATCCTACAATGACAATAGACAGTCCATTATCGCAAGGTAAGGTAACAACTGACCACAAGGCACTGCGTGCAGCAATTGTTACAGTTCTGTACCCGCTGTATTAATTTGCCTACTGATGATCTAAATTATATAGCAATTCTGGAATGACAAGGGACTAATCCATTATCGCCCAACATGTTAACAATTGGCAAAAGTTACTGGGCACAGGAACCTACACAATACCATATCCACTGAAAATAACCTGTTCGCTGCTCTTCTTCGCTCTTCTGGAATAATTGAGTGATCAATGAATGCAGCAAGTGTCGCTGGAGATAATGACATGTGACAATACATTTCTGTGTAAGCCCATCAACAGGACACTGCTGTCGCAGTATTAATCTAATCACTGAATATTCGAATTCGAATGCAAATCTATAATAACCAACGAATACATCACTTATCTCGCGAGACACTTACAATTGGCATTACGGTGCTCAGTATATCCACCAACTTAATACTGTCTGCGTTGGAATAATCTGATCAATGTTGATCTATATCCTATAGCAATTCCATAATGATAGATGACATATTCATTATTGCACGAAATATTAACTTCTGACAACACAGTACTGAGAACAGCCAACATCACCGTAGTGTGGCCTTTTGGTTGAACGGTTCATTGATGGCCTAAATTCCACAGCGATTCTAGAATAATCATTGAAAGCATCAGTTAACGCAAGAGGCAAATAGTATTGACAGTACGGTAGCTAGAACGCCCACCAGCAATGCGTAATAGTGGCTGGATCAATTTCTCCCCTGATGATTTACTTTCAACGCCAATTCTAGAATAATGAATGTATAAAATGCTCATAGCTGGAGATAATAGCAATTGACAATAATGTACTGGGTATAGCCACCTACACAATCCCATGGCCATTGAATTAATCAGCTCGCTGATCGTCAAGTACTTTAGCAATTGTCGTTCGCTCAACTAATACCGCAATAGCCGCTAGTGAGATTGACAAATATGTCGTAGCATTACTGTGTGTAGCCATCAAAAGAATACTGTAGTCGTTGGCTTAGTTTGTTCACAGGATGATTT
>NW_016909591.1:0-620 GCF_001483705.2 Eufriesea mexicana
CTCCCCAGCGCCAAGCAGAACATATCAGAGCACAGTAGAGCGCAGATATCCACCGAATAGCGGTGTATAACATAAAAGTCAAAGTCATCCTAGCCAAACGTGGCCTAACACTAGCTAACCAAACGTAAGCTAACTCAACCTATCGTGACACGACCGCTATTGCTGTACTCGACAGAGTCGAGCAGAGGTTAATAGAGCAATTAAGAGCGCAGAAATCCGCCGAATAGCAGTGCACTTCATAAAAGTCAAAATTACCCTATCCTAACGTATCTAAGCGTAATCCAACCGAAAACAACATAACAAGCATAAAAGTCAAAATTACCCTATCCTAACCTATCTAAGCGTAATCCAACCGAAAACAACATAACACAATCTAACGTGCAGCGACCACTATTCCTGGCGTTCCCAGACACAAGCAGATTGTGACCGCGCACAGTAGAGGGCAGAGGTCCATACAACAGCAGAGCGTGGAACAAAAGTCAAAGACATCCTAACCTAACGCAAAGTAACGTGACCTGGCAGAACGAATTCTAACTAAACCTATCCGGTTGCGACTGCCATTGATGGCCTCCGGGGAGTCGAACAGAGTATAGTAGAGCAACGCAGAGCGCAGAAATCCA